>NC_039284.1:11009617-11067233 GCF_003368295.1 Carassius auratus
CTGTCACAATACATACCAAAAATATGTATTTTATACATTATTATATTTGTGAAACCTAACTAATAAGATTATATTTAGATTCTTAACCTCTTAAATTAACCAAATCATTAAAAATAAAATGTATTTCTATTTTATGACCATTATTGGACATTTTGAATCTTATAAGCAAGTGCAGATTTCCTCTTCAGATAATGTAACTTTAGTGACTTGACAATGCCTATTGTTCTGTGGTCTGATTCCCAGAATAAATCCTGATTAATGCATAACTTTATTCAGAAATATAAATGTATATTTCTATTAGTAGCCACATAATCTGCAAAGTTGTCTTTAAACTAATTAGAACATTTAGATGTGAGTCACATGACACTGTCAGTTATGAAGCAATCCGTTCTGCATCAAATACCCAAATACTGAGGTCACAGGCAAATTAATGAAACACAACCTACATGTGTTAGCCAATTAAAGAGGAGGTCAACCTCGAAGGAGGGCCTTTATACTGTATATTAATGGACTCCTCTGGTTTGTTGTTTAATGAAGTCGATAAGCAAACCTAGACGTGCAGTGTTGAAATGGGATATTGATATTTTTATTAAAATACACCAGGTAGTGTATTTTTAAATATACAATGTAGAAGCAACACAAGGTATTTATAATTAGCTCAAATTTCTGATACACTTGAGAAAATGAATTGTTCACAACGCCTTCACAACTAAATGATTGTAAATCTGATTGTTTAATATTTACTAAAGACATTTATTGATTATGTATATTAGAAATCACCTTGTTTTCATTATGAATCACAGTGAACTGAGAGGTGAAGTTTTATAATTAAAACTATAGTTTAACATGTTAACACATTCACACGTGTGATTTAAAATAACAAAACAGTACGGAATACAACGATTTTTGTACGGAAAAGGAGAAATCATTTAATTATATTTCATTTGTGTCCAGAAATACTTACAGGATACAATGTCATATTTACAAAGCCAATCAAATTAAATCATAAATACATTTTTAAAACAGTCTATTATTGTAACACCTTATATTTGATGTGTATTGAAAATCTACAGAATAATATATTTTACAATAAATTGAATGATACGGCATGATTTACCGCATCTTATAATAGCTGTAACGTATTTAATTTATTCTGTATAAATACATTTGAACATATAAACACTATATATTGTATCCTAAAATGTTAATATATGTTTTCAGTAAACAATTAATTGGACAATTATTGCAAGCAATAAAGTCAGATAAAAATGTATGAATATGTGAAGAAGATATGACTTGATGAATATGAAAGATAGGTTTGTGTTTCAATAAAGCTATTACACATTAAACTGTAGAATCTTGTATTATTATGATGATGATGATGATGATGATTATTATTATTATTATTATTATTGCTGTATATTTTTTTTTTCATGTATCAATGGCCATACATAGTCCATGTATATTTTGCAGTATTTTGAAAAATATAAGCACTTGTTTTCCTATATATGGAAGTATAAATATAAAATAGTGCACAGTATTTTTCCAGCAATTTTTGTTTCATAAGGGCAGTGCCACTGGGTCATTCTCCACATCATCAAAGTCCAATGCAAAGGGAGATTTGTGATACAAAGGTCTTTGTAAGGTCACAGCTGCCATTGAAAACAAGAACACAAATAAATCACATAAGCATACAAATATATTTACATACGCACAAAAGCATATTTGTTTTGTATGTGCCCACAAAACAACACTTTCTAAAACCTTAAAAATAGCTCTATTGTCTCACTTGTCAGCTGCAAGGGTTTCTGTATGACTGGCTGTGAATATATTACTGTGTATAAGTTTACATTTGTGGCAGCATTATTCTGAATGTATTGATCAGTCACCGGGATTGCTGATCAATGTTCTGAACTTCTGTTGGTTCCTGCACAATAAACGTCTCTCACAAAACAAAACCTAAAGTAAATGGAACCCTAATTATTCTACATCATTACTGCAGTATTCAAAAGCGGTGAGGAAATCTAATGGAAGAAGGGAGGGGTTTGTTTATTGAGATTTATGATCAATATAAAAAACTTTGCTTTTAACCATGACGTGGATTGAAACAGTTTTTTTTTTAGGATTTTAATGGCATTTCCACTTAATTAGAACCACTTAAACATACAGCTGGATGAGGTTTGATGTATTTGCTGAAATTCTGAATGTACCTGTAAGTTAAAGGGTAATAGCGAACAGGACAAAATATTGCATGGTTTTTCTTTTCTTCTGCCAGGTTAACCTTGCAAACAAGAGACTAAGCAAAATGCTGCTATATTACATATCATGCAAAATTTGTTCGGATGTAATTTAGAAGTTTACAGTTTGGTTTGTAAATAACATATTCAAGAAAGAATGATTAGTAAAAATAGTGCTTATCTGGACATGTGATTTTCATATAGAAAATAAAAACGAACATAACCACAGCCGTGTTACTAATTATTGTTTTTGCACCAGCAAACTGCATCCATTAACCATTTAATTAAAATCTTTTCTAATCTAAATGAGTGTTGATTTATTTGATGTGCATTAGCCTTTTTAATGCCAAAGGAAGAGAATACACCTGTGATGCTTTCAAAGACCTCCCATTGACACAAGTGCTCAGAAACTGAACACAATGAACTTTCTGGCACACTCAAATCACCAAAAGTAATTCATGACCTCTAAAAACAGAATTTTCCTTGGCAACGTGAGAGCATTGATAATGAATATGCCTGGGGTAATTTGCAAGTGCGGATCTTGATTTATTCTTAGCCCTATCAGGATACAATACCCCTGAAAGATCAGGGGCAAATAATCAAAGAGCAACATTTCTGAGTCAACAAATTCAGGTTATATAAAAATATACTATATATGAAGCCATTTCAGCTGAAGAACACTTTAATAAACTGACTGTCCACCCTTTATTTGGGATAATTTATTGTGATAACAGAGGTTAAGCGACACACTCAATGTTTTATTAATCAACAATATGCAGATAGTTACCGACACATTAAAAACTAGAAGCAGTTCATTAAATCAAATTAAAGTGCATACTTCATCTGTTTTTGTAAGCAATTAAAACCTCATAAATAATACATAGTACATGCCACTCATGCTCACAACCAGAGACTGAGAAAGACTGTGTTAGAGAGACCTCTACTGTTCCATGCGCGTAAAAGCAATTTCATTTCAGGTCATGAGGCTCGTTTTCACTTGTAGAGTGAAACACAACAAACGACAATCTTTAATCAGAAATGATTCTTATAGGAAAATGTTATGTATCTTCAAATACACTTTTCACTACTTTATATGCATCACAGGATAATTTGTGATCTCTCGCTCTCAATTCAATCCAACCCAATTAAATTCAATAAGCTTTATTGGCATGACAAAAAGCACATTTTAGGCTGCCAAAGCATGTATAGGAAAAAATAACATATACAGTGTAATTTGGAACAATATATGCATTTTACATTACATCTATTTACATTTATTCATTTAGCAGACACTTTTATCCAATGCTACTAACAAATGAGGACCGTGGAAGTAATCAAAAACAACAAAAGTAGCAATGATATATAATTGCTATAACAAGTCTCAGTTAGGTTAACACAGTATCAGAGATGGGACCAAGTCACACATGTGCAAGTCTCAAGTAAGTCTCAAGTCTTAACCTTCAAGTCTCAAGTAAGTCCCAAGTATTTTTTTCTTGGGCAAGTCAAGTCAAGTCAAGTCACAAGCTATGTCAAGTCAAGTCCAAGTCAAGTCACCTTAATATTGTTATTTTACCTGCAGAATCTGATCTTAATAAAGTTAAAAGACAAGATATAAGTAACTGTCAGTAAATTAAAATAATTTGGATTTGCATTGTAAATACTCATTTTCAGTAAAATACATCATGGAATCAAACAAAATTGTAACTTCTTAAAATTATTTATTTTTCACTTCTGCCAATAGTGTTTGAAATGTTTTACATTTTCAACATGGAGTCCATAAAACAAATAACAGCTAAACATCCTACAGACTCCTCTCTGAACACCTCTCTCTCTCTCTCTCTCTCTCTCTCTCTCTCTCTCTCAAACACAGTTTACATACAACATTAAACTGTTACATTTCTCCTCTCTCTCTTTCACAAACACACACACACACTCTCTCTCTCTCTCAGAGTATAGAATATAAATATGACATATTTTCAGTTGTTTCATACTTTTTTTGTTATGTACAGTACAGACCAAAAGTTTGGACACACCTTCTCATTCAAAGAGTTTTCTTTATTTTCATGACTATGAAAATTGTAGATTCACACTGAAGGCTTCAAAACTATGAATTAACACATGTGGAATTATATATGGAATTATATACATAACACAAAAGTGTGAAACAACCAAAAATATGTAATATTCTTGGTTCTTCAAAGTAGCCACTTTTTGTTTTGATTACTGCTTTGCACACTCTCGGCATTCTCTTGATGAGCTTCAAGAGGTAGTCACCTGAAATGGTCTTCAACAGTCTTGAAGGAGTTCCCCGAAAGATGCTTAGCACTTGTTGGCCCTTTTGCCTTCAGTCTGAGGTCCAGCTCACCCCTAAACCATCTGGATTGGGTTCAGGTCCGGTGACTGTGGAGGCCAGGTCATCTGGAGCAGCACCCCATCACTCTCCTTCTTGCTCAAATAGTCCTTGATGCCTTCAGTGTGACTCTACAATTTTCATATTCATGAAAATAAAGAAAACTCTTTGAATGAGGTGTGTCCAAACTTTTGGTCTGTAGCCTACTGTACATAACAAAAACGTATGAAACAACTTAAAATACGTCATATTTATATTCTGTACTGTATATATATATATATATATATATATATATATATATATATATATATATATATATATATATATATATATATATATATATATATATATATGCACTTCTCATGATTGGGTAATCGCGGCAGCTACATTAGTTTTTCTGATTAATTGTTTTGCTCTATGAGAAAGACAAGGTAACAAAATATTCGGGGCTTATGCCCCCTTAGCCCAGCCCTAGCGCCGCCCCTGGAATGCGTTTTTTTGACGGCCTGCTAGCGGATCATTAGGGGCCGTTCACATCACGTCTTTTGCGCGCGCAAGTTCGTTATTTCCAATGTAGGCGCGCGGTATGCGCGCTCATAACGGAAGCAACGCGCGCGCGTCGCACCGCATCGAGTTAAAAACATCTAAACTTTTCAGAATGCCGCAAGCGCACCGCAGGTCATGTGACAATAAATAACCAATCAGCTTCATCCTTTCCCGTATCAACGTTGAAAGCTCAGCTAAGATGAAGGAACAGCTGTTCATAGCTGTATATGGATTGCCATTTTGAAACGAATTTAGTAGCAGAGCTACTGCGAGCGATTTTTAGTGCTGCAAATCCATTTATCCTTTGCTGAAATTTCCGCGTGTTCATTGAGAGAGAGCGTGTCATGGATGCATAGCAACAACAGACGCCCCAGGAGCACTTCTGTCCGAGCGCTTTGGAAAGAAGGAGAAAGCGGCGCGACTAGCGTTTTCCACGCGTTTTTAGGCGCGAACTATTGAAGACAAAAGCGATGACCCTCGGTACCTCTCAGGCTGACATGTTGATGTGATGTGATATCTGATTTAAGTGGGCGTGGTGTGTGTAAGGTAGAGAGGGCATGACTGATGATAGTGTCCTGATCCAGTCACGACGCTATTCTCAGCCTGCGCTCCAGCTGAGTAATCCACTTTATTTAAAAAAATAATTTATATATTTTATATTCAAACTGAAAACATGATGTGATTAACACTCAAGTCATTCAAGTCATCGTGTCTCAAGTCAAGTCAAGTCCCGAGTCTTTAACTTCCAAGTCCGAGTCAAGTCTCAAGTCCTAAAAATAGCGACTCGAGTCGACTCGAGTCCAAGTCACCAAGTCACAAGTCCCCATGTCTGCACAGTATACACTTAGAAAGGGCTTTTTTTTAATATTATAATAAATAAAAAGAAAACAGATAGAATAGAAAAAGAATAGAGTATGCTATAGTGTTAGAGGTCCATATATATATATATATATATATATATACACACACACACACACTCACCTAAAGGATTATTAGTAACACCAAACTAACACGGTGTTTGACCCCCTTTCGCCTTCAGAACGGTCTTAATTCTACGTGGCATTGATTCAACAAGGTGCTGAAAGCATTCTTTAGAAATGTTGGCCCATATTGAAAGGATAGCATCTTGCAGTTGATGGAGATTTGTGGGATGCACATCCAGGGCACGAAGCTCCCGTTTCACCACATCCCAAAGATGCTCTATTGGGTTGAGATCTGGTGACTGTGAGGACCATTTTAGTACAGTGAACTCATTGTCATGTCCAAGAAACCAATTTGAAATGATTCAAGCTTTGTGACATGGTGCATTATCCTGCTGGAAGTAGCCATCGGAGGATGGGTACATGGTGGTCATAAAGAGATGGACATGGTCAGAAACAATGCTCAGGTAGGCCGTTGCATTTAAATGATGCCCAATTGGCACTAAGGGGCCTAAAATGTGCCAAGAAAACATCCCCCACACCATTACACCACCACCACCAGCCTGCACAGTGGTAACAAGGCATGATGGATTGATGTTCTCATTCTGTTTATGCCAAATTCTGACTCTACCATCTGAATGTCTCAACAGAAATCGAGACTCATTCCAGTCTTCAACTGTGCAATTTTGGTGAGCTTGTGCAAATTATAGCCTCTTTTTCATATTTGTAGTGGAGATTTGTGGTACCTGGTGGGGTCTTCTGCAGTTGTAGCCCATCCAGCTCAAGGTTGTGCGTGTTGTGGCTTCACAAATGCTTTGTTGCATACCTTGGTTGTAACGAGTGGTTATTTCAGTCGAAGTTGCTCTTCTATCAGCTTGAATCAGTCGGCCCATTCTCCTCTGACCTCTAGCATCAACAAAGCATTTTCTCCCACAGGACTGCCACATTCTGGATGTTTTTCCCTTTTCACACAATTTTTTGTAAACCCTAGAAATGGTTGTGCGTAAAAATCCCAGTAACTGAGGAGATTGTGAAATACTCAGACCGGCCTGTCTGGCACCAACAACCATGCCATGCTCAAAATTGCTTAAATCACCTTTCTTTCCCATTCTGACATTCAGTTTGGAGTTCAGGAGATTGTCTTGACCAGGACCACTCCCCTAAATGCATTGAAGCAACTGCAATGTGATTGGTTGATTAGATAATTGCATTAATGATAAATTTAACAGGTGTTCCTAATAATCCTTTATATACATAATAAATGAAAAGAAAATAGAATACAAAAAGATTAAAAAAGGTAGATAGTTTTTTTTTTTTAAAGAATATAATTAAAATAGTGAGTGCTAAAGTTAGAGGGTCAAATAAATATGGAAGAGATGGGTGTTCAGATGGGAATTCAACATTATCTACAGTAATGTGGATTGTTTGGCTTGGTGTGAACCTCTCTCTCTCTTTCTGAAATGTGTTTTTCAGATGAAAATGTAACATTTGAACAACTTTGAAATACAACTCTTTTGTCTTAGTTCATTTTCAAAAGCTACCATTGTATGTATCCACAACTGAATTATATTTTCACACTTCTTGTATAATTTGACAAATTTACAGCTTAATTACTTTGATTTTCCTTTATTTTCATCACACATCTCATTCATATTTATGAGCTAATATTTAATCTCCAGCCCTTTCAGACACTATTCCCCTTTATTTAAAAAAATACATATTCTATAAACTTAGATTTTACATCAGTCCTATTTTATTACTATTATTATTTTAATAATTATTATAAATCTTTGTTTTATATATATATATATATATATATATATATATATATATATATATATATATATATATATATATATATTTGTATTATTATTATTATTATTATTATCACAAGGGGCCTATTATCATTCTATTATCATCATCATTGGTCAGTTAACAGTTAATTTTGAACCATGAAACAGATAAAATCCGTATTATTATAAAAAATGCAACCAATTGTGAATCCGTGATTGACGGAAAGGATAAATAAAAACAAAATTTGCTTTTTAACTCGATTTAAGCCTTTAAATTCAGGTGATTCAGTTAATAGTTTCCAATGTGAGTGATCTCTCATCATCTTTTTTTGTAAATGTTGCACACTGAGAATACACATTAACCCCAAGAGTAACAAACAAAGATCACAGGATGCAAAGGGTGTATTATATTAGCAGCAGCCCAGATGTCCTGGAAGATCTTCCAGCACCTGCATCTATCTCTCATTGACTCTCGTCTCCCCTCAGTCATCTGTATTCCCACACAATAGAGCATCTCTGTTTGGGTGTTCTCCCTTCTGTCTCTCCTCAGGCTGATGTGGAGGACAGTGAACAAAAGTGGAACACAATCAGTACTGAGCAGATGCTGGCATCCTGACCCCAGACCCAACCAACCCCTCTGTTTCCCACTCCTTCACTCACTCACACACACACACACACACACACACACACACACACAAAGCCTTGAAAATGACCACATAACCTTCACCAAACTGGGAATCTCCCTAGGCAACTGAGGGAGTTCTGCTCTGGTGGGACTGTAATCATCAGTGTCATGAGCTTACAAACACACACCTACTTCAAGTCTTTCAAATGTGCTGGTATTGTCTGCTCTCAACTTTAAATGAATAGATAGATTTACATTTATTAAATGTGATTTATATGGACAAAAATTAGCGTGCAATGCAGTGTTTTATTTATTTATTTATTTTTATGCAACACTGTCACAGAAAGTCACGCAGAAGGCAGGTGACAGCTTCCTCAAAATATCAATTTCTTAAATTATAAATCTCTTTATGGGGTTATGAGCAAAACTTGTGAAGAACAAGTATTCATGTATTTTAATACAAATGTCATTGCCTCTAAACATTGTACTATAGAGAGCGAGAGAGTATAAACACAACATATGCATATATATTGATTGACAAAGCACTGAATGAAAAACGCTTGGAAATGTGACTTAACCTTTAAAGACCAGTAGATGGCAATCTTACCTCACTATGGGTGTACACATATTTGTTGCAGCTTATATTTTCTTATCTATTTTTTTCTCACCACCATTCCTACTCTACCAGTATGGAGTGGCAGTGGCAGTTCAGTCCTTCCCTGAAGAAGCCATTCCCTCAACAAACCTGCTCCGACACGCCCCAGCACTGTCACAAACAACCTTTCACTGCTACAAAAACATAATGCTTTTAAATAAACTGCGTGTGTTAAATTAAATAGCTTTATAACTAATACAAATAATAATAATCATCATTTTGATGTCTAATACGTTTTATAAATTTAAATAAATGCTGAAATCTGGTGTTTCTTTGCATAATGTCTCTGTTGTTTACTTGAACTTTACTGGGCGGTGTGTGAGTTGCAGGAAGAGCTGCTCCAAGTCCCACATTTTGAGGCCAATGTGCTGAAGTTTTCCGGGTCTGAGTTAGGGAAAGAGGACGAAACGTCTACACTTTAACGCCCATTTCTCGTTATATGGGTCAAATAACTGGATTTTATCGAGCTATGCTTGGCTAATCGAGAGCGGTCACTGCTGCATAACACAAACAAACCCGTAATTTTCGCTTCTTTTAGGGACAGAAAGGTTTGTTTTTACTACGTTTTGTTTATTTTAAGAGTTCAAATCGCATGTTGGTGATTAAATTATTGACATCATAATGGCAGTGAAGGTAAGTTTTGGCATAACACTGGGATAAACACTGCTGATGAAATGACTGTGTCGCATTTGTCTCATACGAACTGTTGCATCGCTGACGTACACAAAGTTCATCAGTGTTACTTTAATAATGGACTGTATTTTTAAGGAAACATTACCAAACCGATGGTGGTATTTCATACCACCGTCCGATGAAATAGGTCATATTGCAAGGGTTGTATTTCTATGAAACGGATTCTTACAAAATGTTTAATAGTTTAACAAGTGTTTAGTTACTGTGACTTTATTGTGAACTGTACACTGTTGTAGTACACTGTTTCAAAAACCAATACCGATGCCCTGTTCGTAGACGAATTCCGTTGAGTCGGCTCTTATCAATGAATCATTTGAACCGATTATACCATTTATTCAATGACTGACCGGTTCTCGGATCTAGAGTCCAATTCCTCGAATCGAATTTGGAGTGGCAAGTGGCAAGTTTATGAACACAAAATGACGTTTTAATAAACGTGCACACATTTTTTTTTTCAGGCAACAGTAAATACATTATAGTATGCCTATCATTTAATGTAAATCCAAATTATATTTAGCTTCTAAATTAATTATGCGAAAAAAATTATGCTCTGAATCGTGCTGCAACAAATTGTACTGAGAATTAATTTAGTAAGTGGTCGGCATATGTGCACATTTTGGGACTTAATCATGCATGCATTCATTCATTCATTTGTATAGCATGTAAAGGGGCATCTCAATAAATTAGAATGTCGTGGAAAAGTTCGTTTACTTCAGTAATTCAACTCAAATTGTGAAACTCCTGTGTTAAATAAATTCAATGAACAGAGACTGAAGTAGTTTAAGCTCTTTTAATTGTGATGATTTTGGCTCACATTTAACAAAAATCCACCTATTCACAAATTAGAATATAGTGACATGCCAATCAGCTAATCAACTCAAAAAACACCTGCAAAGGTTTCCTGAGCCTTCAAAATGGTCTCTCAGTTTGGTTTACTAGGCTACACAATCATGGGGAAGACTGCTGATCTGACAGTTGTCCTGAAGACAATCGCTAGCCGGGTTTCCAACCACAGTTGTGAATTTAACTTATGTGCAAAATTAGAATATATATCGCACAAAAATGTACAAAATAAAATGTTGGTCTTATGAAGTATTTTAATTTGTTCAGATACACAATCTACACACGAAATACAGGAGTTTCACAATGTGAGTTGAATTACTGAAATAAAAATGAACTTTTCCATGACATGAAAGTGATTTTTTTTCTTCTTCTTCCTTGCTTTCTTTCTTTTCATGAGTTGGTACATTTTCAAAACTCATACAAGTTTCTAAGCTGAACACACAGCTAGTGATTGCTTGGTTGATTTAATATTCTCCTTTTTGTGGTTGATACACAGTAAAAACATGAGATTATTGTTACATGTAAGAAGAGCATGTATATAATGTAAATTATAATTTAACTTGTATACTTACACTAATTCATTGAGCATTTCCATTTCAATGTTTACTACTGTGATGCATAGCTTGCAGACTTGCTGTTTTTCTTTATAAAATGGTTTGAACTGATAGGATACTGTAGGTGACCTTTTCAGATTGAGGTTAATTAGAGTAATTGTGTCTCTGTTTATCACTCAGTATAGTGTAAAAATACTTTACAGACTCTATTTGACGCATCAATTTCAGGATGTCCATATGTTTTATGGAGCCTATGCCCACCTCCTTGCCATTTCTGAGGGGCTCTTGTGCACAAGTCATTGATTGGTACCTCTTGCTTAGTCTTTCCTGCTCTGTGTCGACATTGCAAATCGAAAGACACATTTTGAAAGTATATTGTAAACACGCAGTGGTTAGCTTATGAGCTAAATTGTCTTTATTGTAACAAGTATTCATTGATCATTTTGATACTTTAGAAAATCAGACACACAAAAGCATGATTTGGCAATAACTATAAAGATCAGTTAGATTAAATGATTAAAATAGTTAGTTACTTTTATTTAAAAAAAAAATAGATGCAAGTTGTGCTAAGTTTATTAAGGCTGTTACTTAAAGATTGTGTGTATTGCTATTATCTGTTGAGAATTAGTATGAAAATATATTACTGAAAAGAGTTTTGACAAATCACTTACACCTACTTAAAATATCAAAATCTTGCGATGTCTAAACCTAATGAGCTATTATTAGTAGCATCCGTGGGCATTATATGCAGGTTCTGAGTCATCTGGGTACAAATATATGCAAACAGTCGACTCAAAACCTGCCACAAAATGCTGTTAGGTAGTCATCTCATGTCACAAAAAGACAAGCTTTCTGAGACGCCTGTGTCAACCTTGTTGCTGTGAACAGGAACATGGTGCATCCTTCCTGTCAGAAACAGAACCCAAGGGAACATGTCATCCAGTGTACAGTGATTTGTCAGCATTATCATATAAGTAAGCACATCCTTTTGATATGGATAAACACTCAGCGCACTAAATATGGAAGCTGTGCTTGGTTAGAGGTGGTTTGGCACAGGAAACCAGTTCTAATGTTTTGGTTTAGATGGTGACTGTGTTGTGTGATGGTCAGTCATGCAGATGAGCCCTCATATGTGGAAATGAGGCTATAAAACCTTCCAGCATGTAATAAGATAGATCTTTTTAGGAGAAAAGGTGACATTGCTGTCGAAAACAAAAAGTGTTTCATCATAATATTCTCATTTGGGACCTGTGTGCATTCATTAGCAAAAATGGAAATGTATTTATATTATTCTTGGAGCTTATGAGGAATCACACTTAGCTTTATGTTTTTAATGTGATATATTGTCACACGTGTAACATCTACATATATATTTAGATTGAAGTGTTTTAGTATCTTTCAGTAACAAAAAACAGAGGTGAAAGTTTTATCCATGCCATAGTGAAATATTCATGCAGTTATTGTTCTGTGTTACCCATGTGTTTGCTGTGTTCAGGCTCAGGTATTATATGACTTCACTGCTGAGCCTGGCAACAATGAACTGACTGTTAAAGAAGGTGAAATACTCACGGTCACTAACCAGGTGAGGATACACTGAGTTTCGGCACAAATGTTTCAAGACAGGCACTTGGCTATATACAAAGAATACATCATATATATGCACTACCGTTCAAAAGTTTGGTTTCAATAAGATTTTTCATTAGGAGTTTTATTTTTTTATTTTTTGTGAAATAAAATAACATATTTATTGAGTTACGGTGCTCTAACGTGAGTAAAGAGTATTATGTTGTTATATTGTTGTTTATTGTGCAGAAAATCAGCATATTAGAATGATTTCTGGAGCATCATGTGGCGCTTAATTCAGCTAGGCCATCACAGAAACAAATTACATTTTAAAGTATATTTAAAATGAAAAGTATCTTATAAAATTGTAGAAGCATTTTATGATATTATTGTTACAAATGCAGCCTTAGTGAGTATAAGAGACTTCTTTCAAAATATTAAAAAGTCTTACAGACCCCAAACTTTGTTTTATGTAGAATGTAGGCGGTGGCTGGGTAGAGGCTCAGAATTCCAGAGGAACTGTAGGCCTGGTGCCCGAGGACTACATTGAGGTAAAAACCATCCTAATCATCAGCTTTGTTTTTGATTTCACTTCTGTATACAGAGCATGGGATGAATTTATAAAATTGTGTGGGATTATTTTTAGTACTCTAGAGTGGGGAAGGACAAAATGAAAGCAAACTTTTCTCTTCTGTCTATCTAGACCACGTCAGTGTGCAGAGTGTTATTCCATTTGCTGAGCTGATTTACTAAAACCAGGGTTTTTCAGATTTTCTTGTGTTTTTCCAGTTGTATCACATAATTTAAATCAAGAGAAATCATTGAATGCGTGTGTGTTTTCTGAGCTGTAGTGTAAAAAAATGTTACTCATTAAAGTTTTAATTACATATTTAGCACACTTTTATTACAGATGCAGAATATTCCCACATGTCCTGTGCAGTATGTCTGCCTTTGTACCCTAATTACCAAGATGTGTAACATATTCCCAGTGTGGCCTTCCTGTAGATATACAGTCAGCATGGCTCAGGCGTAATGACATTTACATTTTTTTTTGTTTTTGTTTTTTGTTAATGATTCATTTGGAGGGAAAGTTTGAGTTATGTACAGTATGCATGGACTGTAAAAGGCACAGACAGGATTTGACATCAAATACATAATTTCAGAGTACATTTTTTTACATTCATGCTTTTTTCATTAATATTTTTTATTTATATATTTTTATGTTGGCAGATCAACCCTGGTTCCACACAAGCATCAAGTGACACGCAAGCCACACAGTTCATTGATGCACACAATCAAGGTTACAACAGCAGTTCAGCAAACTCTCAGGTAATACATCAACTAAACCATCTGTTTTACTCTTTGTTCATAGCCTCATTTGAAGAAGTTGTGGTGAGCATGTGCTGCATGAAGTTCTAGCTCAGATGTTTGAAATGTTGCAATATGAGTATCAGCTTGTTCCACACTTCTTCATATGAAATGTAAAGCAGGTCTCAGTAAAAATAATTACCCACAACCAAGAAAAAACACACTATTCAAATATTAGTTTTGCTTCCTCATTTTCTCACCAACTTTTACTAGAAATCCAGACTCATTTCATGAGAATTCTAGTGAGCATAAGATGCACAAAGGCCCTATGTGTCATCTGCATTTGAAATCCATTTCCTGTATAAGCAGGAGAATGAGAGTAAATGGGCCTCATTATGATTCGAGACATTAGGCATGAGGACCCGTCTCTCCCTCTCTCTTTCTGTCTCTTGTACTCTCTACACCCTCTTTCTCTTAGAAGGTTTGTCAGATGTCTACACTTTGTGTTGTGCAAAGCGTCATTGTTCATGAAATAATATTTAAATGTGTAGCAGTGTGCAGATAGATGACAAGTGAAATTAAACCATTAAATCCATTAAACTTGGATCAGGCTTATCTTTTTAGGAGAGAAGAATATTTTAGGAAGAATATAATCAGGATATATGCATAATAATATTTTTTTTTTTTTTTTTTTTTTACCAATTAAATATATGCTATCAGTCAGAATTTGAACACATTTGTAAGTTCCTCATGATCTTAATAGCCATTTGTTTTAAAGGTCTGTGCTTAAATGCTTGATATTATTCTTGTAGACAAATATAAACATATGAGCATATGAATTTCTTAACAAAACCTAAATTCCAATTATTTATATATTTTTTTCTTTTATTTAATAAATCTATTTTTTTCTTTTTTACTTTATTAATATTTTTCTTTTTCAGGGTGAATTGGATCATGAAGGAAAACTAGTTAAAATACTAGAAAACTGTTTAGCATTTTTGGTTGCCATGAAATTTCCATTCCTCCATTTGTGTTATTTCATAGTTTTGTATTATTATAAAAAGTGTAAAGTAATATTAATAAAAAATAATTGTGTGTCTAAACGACTTGATCAGGTCATGGAATCAGTAATTTTATTTGATTATTTTTTTGCTATAATTGGTGGTTCTTTTGTGATTATACCAGGGATATGCTGGTATCAAATTTTCATGTTGTGATTAATTGCTCATGCTTTTATCACAGCATACGGTATTATCACGATATTGAAATGTAGTTTCAGAAACATGGCCATATTACAGTATAACAGGTTTAATAACTTTAAACCTTTAAACTCTAATCACGTTTCTTATAACAAAAATAACTGAATATTTAAATACAATAAAGTAATACTGAACAAAATATATAAAGTTAAACATTTTACATGGATTAAAGTGCAAAAGAACTATAAAGACCACTTTACATAAGACCTCATTAGTTAACCTTAGTTAATGCATTAACATTCACAATGAGCAATAGTTACATTTGCTACAGAAGTTATTAATCTTTGTTAAAAAATACAAGTCTTATTTTATGTTAGCTCATTAAATAACACAGTTGCAACTTTCGATTTTAACAATGTGTTATTAAATATTGGAATGCCTAGGACTGATGAATGTTCAGAAGAATTTTTCATTGGCAGTTTATGTTAACTAATGAATTACCTAACTAATGTTAACTAATGAAGCCCTAATGTAAAGTGTGAACAAACAATAAAGAATCAAAACATTTTAAAACAATATCTAGGGCATGTTGTAGTCCAGATTAAAATATTACGTCTAAATATTTAAGTATTTGGCGCTGTGATGAACACCATAGCAAATCCACCAATCTGAATGGCTATTTAAATCCATTTAAATATGTTTTAGAAAGTAGCAGCTGCTTTATTTATGGGGTTTCCAGGGTAACGGCTGCATTTTCTGCAGTTTAGCGCCATCTGCTGTCAGAGAGTGAATGTGCTTTCATTCAGCGGGTCTCACACATGTTCCCCCATGTGCTTCTCATGCTTACTAGTTTACATAAGAGCGCACATGCATCTTGCAAGAAGCATACAAGTGTGTTGTGCATTTTGACCAGTTGATGGAAAGAGTATTCTTAAAATGCATCCCAAATTCTGAATAATTTGTAATGTATAATTATTCACGCTATTTAGAAGTGCTCACAATAACAATATCGTGGATATCAATTATCGTGAGATATCGCATTACCGAATACCGGCACATGTCTAGATTATACAGATACAGATGAGGATTGTATGATCTTTGAATAATATTGGTCATTAAATGCAAAATATTTAAAGTGTACCTAAAGTATACTTGCAACAGTTCCACTTTAGCAAAATTAGATATACTTCAGTATATCTTTAGTTGGAATTTAGCACTACTTCCGCACAATTTATGTAGATTAAGCACAAAATTAGTTGTTCCAATTGAGCAGACTTTAAGAAAACCAGTTTAATGTACAGTTTAAAGTACATTAATATGTAAATTAATTTGCAGTATACTTAGCATACAACAAATGTATTTCAAATACATTTTAGTTTTTTTTTTTCACTAGGGCTGTGAAAAAAATAAAATAAAATTGTTCCATTTCCTGTTCTTATACTAAGTGTATAAATATTAAAATCATGTACAATAGAAAGGCAAGAACTTATAATTGTTGTTCTTTAAGCAGATGAAAAATGAAAGTGGAATATGCTTTATTAGTAACAGTTGTTGCAGTGAATAATTAAGGATCATCTCGAAAATATCTTTAGTTTACAGGAATATCTAAGTACCGAAATATCACTGCTGCATTGGTTTTAGGTGAGATTGTCCAAATCTGTTTTGTATGTTATATTTCAGACATGGTGTCATGGGGTGTATGGAGACACAAGCAAATATTATGTGAGAATTTGAATATGAACAAGGCAGCTTTATTTTGGTCATATGGCCAACCCAGCAATGGTAAATCTCTGTAATATTGTTGTGATATATGAATGATATTGATGGAGCCTAAAAAAGGATGTGGGTGGAAGGCAAAACCTGATGTTCCTTAAATTGTAATGAATTTGGTTATTCATCATTTGAGCAGACATGAACAGTTCCAGCACAGGTATCGGTAGGAGATTGTGGGAAAGGGTTGATAGAATCCAGACTCAAAGGAACGAACTATATAATTTTGGCAACTTCACTACCTACAGAATGGCAAATCAAATGTATTAAGGGTCAGAATGGATGCGGACGTGTTTAAAAGAATGATTTAATGTTGGATTTTATGTGTCTGTAGGCAATTAATGTGAATGAGCCTTGGACTGCGAACAACTGGAACCACGCTGAACAGGAACCAGCAGGCAATAATGGTAAGTGGAGAACATTTACAGTACAACCTCCATGAACTGATTATCTGATTATCTGCCTATAGCTATCTATACTTCCATTCAAAAGTTTGCGGTCAATAAGTGTTTTTATCTAAAGAAAAGGGTGGTTTTACAATTGGTTTGATTGCCTGCCCTGAACCTTATTTCATCTTTCCTCCTCCTGTCCCCACTGGATTTTGTTCACAATTTTTTTTTTTTTTTTCTTGGTGCTGGAGGATGTGGTGAAATGGATTGATACCATTGCTTGCTTGGTACTAATGGATTTGAAAAATTTGGTTTGGTTTCCAAAGCACCAACACAGAACGGCACACACGTCTATTTGCCACAAATGTAATGCAAATGTTCAAAAGTATGAAGAAGTCAGTTTCTGCTGAAGGCAAGCGGAAATGTGGTTCTTAAATTCTCACTGCTTGCAGTTCACATTATCCAAACAAACCTGACGGCAAACGAACCCAGGTGTTTTTAATGCTGTAAAAGGGACTATTGAAGACAAATATAGTTAAAAAATAAAAATATGTTTCAAATAAATAAAATTCTAGACTTCAGTGACCCTGTAGACTAGAGGATAACCCTTATGGAGAACTGTTGGATAAATGCAATTCTTTTGAACTTTCCATTCATAAAAGAATCCTGAAATAAAAAGTGGTATAGTTTCCACAGTAATATTGAGCAGAACAACTGTTTTCAACATTCATAATAATAATAATTTTTTTTTTGAACACTCAGCATATTAGAATGATTTGTAAGGGATCATGTAAACACTGAAGCCTGGTGTAATGGCTGCTAAAAATACAGATTTGTTATTTACAGGAATAAATGACATTTTAAAATGCATTATAATAGAAAACGTTTAAATTGTAATAATATTGCACAATTTTTAATGGTAGCCATAAAACCAAGCTAAAGCTTAACCTTGTTCTGTTTTAAAGTGTATAATGAAGTATTTGTAATTCGGGCACATATACATTCTGTAACAGAAGCAGCTCAGCAGCCATATTGCTGCTTTACTGTCTACAACATTACATCATGTTGTTTGTGTTATCTGCTTTGTTATATAGACTTTGAACTTTCTCTTTCAGCACACCATAGATAAAGTCATAAATAAGCCCTTTATGTACATTAGGTAGGCAGGTACTGTATGTAGAAGTAAGTGGATAATTTCAGTGGTAAGGTTAGGTATAGGCATCTCTACAGTTGTCTTTGCTTGTTACACAGCAGGGTTGTTCTGAAACATGTTCCCCACAGCGAGAGTGGTATATACTGTACACCTTTGGTCTATATACATTTGCATGTATACCATAAAAGTTTATTTGCACAAGGAAGCAGAACCTTTTCTGGCCCCTCCAGTTGCTTTCTAGTATGAATAATATCCTTGTGAAAAAGTAGTACACTTTAGCATACACATTAAAAATGTATGTATTATGGAAATTATACACATCTTCATATGTAATTTCATCATAGCTTTTGTATCTTTTTTTAAAAAATATATAAAAATGCACTGCTGAATCTTCTGAATTAGTATCTTGGAATGCAAAGGTTCTATAGTATGGCCTCCTTGTATAAGTAGGAAATATTAATGTAAGTAGGAAAAAGGATGTTAGTTAGGGTTATACTTTTGAAATATGTATATGCATTTCTGTATGTTGTGTAAAAATTGTGTGAGGATTTTGATATACACCGAAGTTGAGTTTTTCAGTCTGTTCTACTGTTACTCTCTGTGATGATGATGATTGTTGTGTCACATGACTGTAGGTTCTGTCTATTCCTTCGATGAGGAATGGGACGATGACTCCGATGATGGAAAGTCGACAGGCGGCTATGGAGGCTCACAGGTGGAAGAGGGCGGAACCATGCAGCGGGGCGGGGGTCACTCTACTATGAAATTAGCCCTCAACAAGTAATGTTTTACTCTTGATAACTACCTATATTAATATTTCATTAACAAAAGAAACTTTACAAAAGCCAATCTCATCTCTTCCCATAGGTTTCCAGGGTTTTCTAAGACTCCAAATCCAGAAGTGTATCTGCTTACCAAGCACATAGCTAAAGGAGATGAAAGATTGCCAATTTATGTAAGTTATTTGACTTCGTCATGTGATTCCAGTTATTCTGGATAAAGGAATAATCCACCAACCTTGGGTTTGTTTTAAGTGCTATAGTGAATGGATACATTAACAGGATGAATGTTTATTTTGCAGACGGGTGAGGTGGGTCCTGTATGGTTGTATCCACAAACTCAGTTAGATTGTGTAGTGGCTGATCCCAAAAAGGGGTCAAAAATGTACGGCCTGAAGAGCTACATTGAATACCAGGTCACACCTAATGTAAGTTCATTTGAAGCACTTACTTGAATAATATTGACTGTAATTCTTTTGCTAACAAGTCAACGGTTTTCTTTTTTTCAGACTACTAATAGACCGGTCAATCACAGATACAAACACTTTGACTGGTTATACGAGAGGCTCGTGGAGAAGTTTGCCTGTGCTCTGCCAATCCCATGTCTACCTGACAAACAAGTTACAGGTGATTGAAGCAAAAAAAGTAATCGTGGTTGGAAAAGCTTCTTGCACCGCCATGTCTTTTTGTTCTTTTCATGATCACCAAAAAAAATAATAATTGCCTGGTAAACTTCCTAGCATCTGTCTTCTGTTTCTCTTTAGGCCGATTTGAAGAGGAATTTATCAAAATGCGCATGGAACGCCTGCAGGGCTGGATGTCCCGCATGTGCCGGCATCCAGTGATCTCAAACAGTGACGTTTTCCAGCTCTTCCTTAACTACAGAGACGAGAAGGTGCGTTTGTTAAAATGTGCCTATTAATAATAGACATGTAGTTTTATATACTGCTGTAAATGAATAGTCAACGAAGATTATATATATATATAAACAGTTGAAGAGCTCCTCTGTTGAGTATTGCCATCTGTTTGCTGATATTGAGAAAACATCCTTGAGAAGTGTTTTACAGTGTAATATATTAACTTTGTCTAATGAATAGTTAAGTTAAGTTCAGCATAGCAGTCCGGGAGTCTTGTACGTTATGTTTAATTTGTTGTTTCTACTAGGAGTGGAAACTAGGGAAGCGGAGAGCAGAAAAAGACGAAACCGTGGGAGTGAAAATCTTCTTCAACATAGATCCAGATCTCCCAGAGTTAGATCCTGCTCAAGTGTGAGACTATTTTTAACTCCTTTGGTTACTTTTTCAGTTAATTCAGTACATTTTTAATTCCTATTTTTTAATTAGATAAAATTGTTGTCTATTATTTATATAATATTTTTATATTAATAGTCATTTACAAAGTATGATGTTTGGGGTCAGTAAGATTTTTCTTTTTGAAAGTAATTCATACGTTTATTTAGCATTAAATTGGTCAAAAGTGTCAGTAAAGACTATTATTTTGTATTAATAAAATTTTTATATATATATATATATATATATATATATATATATATATATATATATATATATATATATATGTTATATTATATTTAATAAAACATTTGTCTTATTTGATGTGATTGTAGGGAGCAGAAATATGAAATGTACAGCCAGTTTACTAGATCCATGGACAACAGTGTTAAAGAACTACTGGCTGTTGGGCATCTTCACTGGAAGAGATGTACAGGCCGTGAGTTCATATTATTGATTTTCTCACTGCCACATTAACTCTATGATTATCAAGTACAGTCAAATGTTCTGTGTAGATCATTTCATTAATGTTTTACCATCTTGTGGTTTGTCCATACTAAATATCTTCTGCTTTTAAACCAACAGCATTACAAAAGGAGTATCGGCAGATTGGAAAAGCATTTCAGAACCTTTCATCAGTTTTCAACACTAGTGCATACAACGGTAGGAAACTGGAGCTTTGTTCTTTAAAATGCCCTCATGTTCTCAGCTTAAATATTACATCTAAAAATATTTTGGATTGCCTTATGATTATCTAATCATGTTTTATTGATGTGGGGGTTTTTTTATTTTAAGGGGAATCAACTTTGACAGAAGCATTGACTGCAACAGGAAAAACGTATGAGGAAATAGCAGAAATCGTTGCAGGACAGGTATCAGAAGTACAGTATTTCCTCAAATGAATACTTCAACAAACCGTTCCGTCCTTGAACTTCTACCAGTGCCATTCACTCATCATTAGCAAGTTTCCTCACATCCTGTGCGGCTATTTTCACAGTTTGATAGAATTGTAACCACAAGGCTACCCAGTGATAGCAACATCCACGATTGCTGTTTTTAGCATTGTCCGCAAGTTTAAGCTTTTGTTTCAGTAAGATAAACTTTGTCTCTCAGCCGAAAAAAGATCTACACTTCCTGATGGAAACAAACCTTGAGTACAAGGGTCTACTGGGCTGCTTCCCTGACACAATAACAGTTCACAAGGTATAAACTGTTCTCCTTTTGCCTTTCTATATTTAGTGTTTTATGATTTTGTTTCATTTAAATGAAAAAGTAATTTGTATATGTGCATATATATATATATATATATATATATATATATATATATATATATATATATATATATAGAGAGAGAGAGAGAGAGAGAGAGAGAGAGAGAGAGAGAGAGAGAGAGAGAGAGAGAGAGAGAGAGAGAGAGATTTTTTATTTTTTTAAATAGTATTTAAGCATTTTTTCCCCTCAGGCTGCCATTGATAAAGTAAAAGAGGCTGATCATTTGGTGGTGATGAATAAGATTAGCCAACAAGATAAACTCATCATGGAAAAGAACCTCAGCACCATGTCTTACGCATTGCAAGGTATGTTAGGAAAGTGTGAAAGACTTGTCACAGTGGTCTTTTATACGTGCACCGGTGTGCTTAACTGTAGAGTTTGTCACACACATGTGTAATCTTAGACTTGCCATCTGTTTCTCTAGCGGAGATGAATCACTTCCATAGCAACCGTATCTATGACTACAACAGACTCATGCAGTTCTACCTGGAGGAACAGGTGAAGTTCTATGAAACGGTGAGTGATGGGATACCAGTGTGTACGGACACCAGAAACATTGCATACGTAATGCAACATAGTATGTGTGTAACATTCTTGTGTGTTTTCATTGGATAGATTGCTGAAAAGCTGAAGAAAGCGCTTGGACATTATACCACCATGTGAGGACTCGCTCTGAACGTCAATACTCATCAAACTGTGTCGATTCTGTGGAGTTTTAAAACAGGATGCTGCTTTGGCTTTTTTTTATGTTAATACACAACTAACCATATTGTTTCCATAAAATTCTGTATTGCTGCATTGTGGCATCTGTAAAATACAGGTTATAAGGGAACAAACTATTTTTGATGTGCAGAATATCATTTACCAAATATTTTGTTCACAGAAAAAGGTGAAATACAAATCTTAATTGTTATTTAAGCTAATGTAACACTCCCCGACGTAAAAAAACAAAACAAAAAAAACAATAGTTCGTACAAAAATTTTAATTTGGTAAAATAATCTGCTCACTCTTAGGCCATCCAAGATATAGGTGAGTTTGTTTCTTCATCAGAACTAATTTGGAGAAATTTAGCATTAAAGTATATCACTTGCTTATACTTCACAAGACATTAATTTATGAACTTGAGTGATGTGGATACTGAATTATCAGCTGTTTGGAGATTTATTCTAACGGCACCCATTCACCGCAAAGCATCCATTGGTGAACAAGTGATAAAATGCTACATTTCTAAACTTTTTTGCTTTAAGAAATAAACTCCTCTCCTGTACATCTTGGATGGCCTGACGGTGAGAACATTTTCAGTATTTTTTTCTTTATGAGTAAACTACTCCCTTAAGACATTTAATTTTATTTATGTAAATTGAGGTCTCTCAGGGTCATGTTCACTTAGACTGGGCCATCTAAACCAAATGAGTTTATTAACATCTTAAATTGTCTGACATGATTTTATTTTCTTGTGGTATGTGAAATTAAATATGACAGATGTTTAGTGGTATGTATTAGATAAAAGCAATAAGGACATTGTCTTTTACCTGTGGTAAAATTTTCTATGCAAAACAAAACTAAAAATGTCTCATTGTCACACTCAGTGTATAAAATGTGTTTTTAACTAGCCATTCAGTGTGTAATAAATCTTTCTTTATACCTTTCCAAGTCTGTGAGGAGAGTTGTGATGGCCATGAATGCTCTGCATTGTTTGGCCTTGTGTCAAAATTGATTTTGCAGTTCTATTAAGAGCACAAAAATAACCTTTTTGAGAAAATGTTAAAATTATCCAGGATTTATGCTAGCTCAGGGTCCGTTTTCTCTCTTTGAAAGAGAAAATAAATATTTTACCTTAGAAAGGAAGAGGAAATGAACGTGATGACCTCAGTGTTGGCGAGGGTTCATGTGAGCGTGACCTCAAGCAAAGAAACACTTTCTTCTCCAAAACTATTTCCTTCCCTTAAACTTGAGGCAGCTTTAGTTTAGACTTTTTCCATGTTTTGACAGTAAGGAGTCCCTTATTTCATCTGGTACCGTAATGCAAACAATCATCAAATCATGTGATGCCCCTCAAAACCTCTTTTAGTCCAGTGCTACTTTCATTCGCTGGTCCGCTCCACCCGTCCTGTTAGTGTGTGATAGGCACAACGAGTCTTCATGGATGGTGCAGATATGTTTATCTCATGGGAAAGTAGTTTGAAACTTATAGCAGAGAGGTAGAACTTGGAAAGATAAAATAGCAGGACATTTGTCAAAAACGAAGTCATTTTTATAAATTCTCAAAATAGTTACAAAATGTAAACAATGTTGTGAAACATACATTTAGGCATTAAAAGGCTGTACATTTGGGGATTGTTCGAGCACCTGTTGCCTCTAAATTACACAAAATCACTGAGGCTTAAACAGCAAACATATTTGCATGTGCCATATCAAATAGGATAGCAAATGTTCTCATGAAATACAGAGACTGGCTGCAACAAACCCCTTAAGACTTGTATTTCCTATAGTACAGAAAATACTATAGAAGTCGATGACTACTGCTTGATTACCCATGTTCTTCAAAGTGTCTTTTTTTGTATTTAACAGCAGAAAGAAACTCATACTGGTTTGGAAAATTTTACTTAGGGGTAAACTACCCCTTTAAGGGTTTTGTTGCAACTGGTCACAGGACTTCTTTAAAAACTTAATCTTAAAAAAAAATACACCTCTGAGTATTTTTAACCAATGAAGTGTAACAGTAACATCAATTAAGATTAAACAAAGTATACAGTATGTATCAAAATTATATCAATTTATGAATTATTTCTATTTAATAATGATTATCCAAAACAAATACAATTGTTTTTGTTAAAGCAAAAAAAAATCCATTATAACCTAATAATGCATGTTGTTTGATAAATTGATTATATTAGTTACAATTCATAGAATGCATCAGTATGTCAAAGACCAAGATTATGAGACAAGTTTGACCAAAACGAGTCCAGATGAGACTTTCCCTTTAACCACAGTTTACGTAATTGCTTAGTCACAGAGAATCAACAATGACCTGATGATGTCACTCCAGTATTATTTTACACCGGTCCTAAAGCTGTGTTGTTATGGGGAGAGGCGTGGCCTGTAGGTCCGTGGGCGGATCATCATGCTCACCTTCTTCAAGGAGTAGTAATCTGAGTCCTTCCAAGAGTACCACACAATCCCATCAGGCCCCAGAAGATTCATCCCCTTGGCAGAGTAACGCCCCCCCTGGTGGTCAAGATAAACATAGGACACAGTTAAGATGGTTGGGCTCATATTTTATATCTTGGAATTGTTTCATTTTTCCTTCAATTGTTTAAGACCTTATAATACACTCCATTGAGGTTGGCGAAGAAGCACTGATGGTACCACCAGCCTCCGTGAGATATCTCAGCACAGACGTCACCTGTGTCTGGAGTGCTGAAGCTTTGCTTGTCATGGTACCAGCCAAACGAGTCCTCAACCGTACCACTGAATCCCGATACATGGAGACGATAGAGGTTGTCCTCGTTCTCAATCCTGCCAAAGCAATCATTTATGCTTGAGTGAATTAGAAAAATGTAGCCCAATCATGATGTAGTTTTTTTTTTTTTTTTCTGAACAGATCTGGAGAAATTTAGCTTTACATCACTTGCTCATTAATAGATTCTCTGCAGTGAATGGGTGCCGTCAAACATATGATAAAAGCATCACAATAATCCACAAGTAATTCACATGACTCCAGTCCATTAATTAAAGTCTTGTGAAGTGAGAAGCTATATGTTAGTAATAAAAAAATACATCTTTAAGATGACTTTAAACAATTTATTCTGACAGCACCCAAAAAATCCACTGGTGTGCAACTTTATCTGTTCTGATAAAGAGAAAAACTTGTCTATCTTGGATTGCCTGAGGGTGATTAAAATTACAGCATATTTTCATTTTTGGGTGTAATATTCCTTTAAATTTGGAGCATCTGTAAGGATTTTCTCATAAGAATATTTAAGAGATGAAAACAATATGATGCTTCATTTTGGACAAGGTTCAGAAAAATTGCATTAATTTAATATCAATATTTAATATTAAAATAATATTTGTATGTATATTTAGTATTTGATATGTTTTATATATAATGTAATTTAACACTACTGTATTAAATTTATATAATATGAATACATTTTAATATAAATACAGTATATCATTGTTTTGTATTAAATATTTGTATTAATTATTAAAATATTTATGAATTTAAATGTATTAAAACAATTAAATACTGAAAACAAAAAACGAAATAACTAAGTGCCAGAAATATTCTAAGAACTTAATCTTTCCAAATGTTTACCAGAAGTTCTGGTACAGTGCGTGTTTGTGCTTGCCATTCCAGTCCTCGAGGTCAATGCGGAGGGAATACTCTCCCTGGCTGGAGATACCGTGGATATGGTCATTTCCTAGCCAGAATTCTGCACGCAGATCTCCGAAGCCATCCCTATATTCTGTCCATTTGCGGTTGAAATTGACCTTTCCATCCTGTCGACGCTGAAACATGGTCCATCCACCTCCTGGTCCGAAGAATGATTATTTAATCCCAACTAACATCCACTAATGCTCCTAATTTAACCCAAACTTCCTGTCTATAAACACAAAAATGCAAACCTTGGGTCTCCATATCACAATAAACTTCTACAGGAGTCGATCCTATTGAAGGGACAACAGTAAAAATCCCAGATCTATGGACTCCATTGTAGAACAGGGATGCACAGTCAATTGGACAGTTTCGTACATGCTGAACCTCTGAGGAAACAAATATTTGATCAAATCAAGCTATTGTTAAAAATATATAATATATATAACGTATGAGTTCTGAGATGCTTATGACTTTGTTGTATTTTTTTTTTCCTCATTTGAGTTATACATTTTAATTAGCAGTAGTTCACCCAATAATTACACCTCAGTCACCATTTACTCACCCAATGAAGATTTTAAAAAATGTCTTAGTCTGGTTTTTTTTTTATTCTTTCTATCCATATAATGAAAGTCAGTGGGGTTCAGTGTTGTTTTGACTTTCATTTGATTGACAAAAACAAAAGTCATACAGGGTTGGAATGACATCAGGGTGAATAAATGATGACACCATTTTCAATTTTGAGTGAACTATCCCTTTAAAGATCAAATAACCACTTTGGAAATCTTCAGTACCTAGTCATGCTGACCTGGGTGAAGGGTATCCTGAGCGCCGAGGAGCGGGCTTGTGCGGATGATATTGATCATACAGCCAGGATTGCGCCTCACACGCTCTACTATCATAGTGAGGTTGCGAATCTGTCTTTGCATGTCATAGATGAGTGATCCTTGGATGTGCAGCAGTGCATTGGCCTCTTCATAGAACTCCTGCAGCGTGTGGAAACGATGCTCTAAAGACGAGTTCGAGTTCATTCCATATTTCTCCTCACGCTGCCAGCACAGGAAAACCACAATCAGCAATTCAAAGCAAAGTGTACTTTGAGGACACAGCTCATCTAATATTTGCAAACAGGAAAACAAATGGAAAACTAACACAGATTATCTTAATCCGGTCACACGGTTCATTTAGGGATTTGAAAGTGACCCAACAAAACAATATTATTCACACGGGTTTAAAAAGTTAACAGAAAACTGCATCAATTCCAAAAAGTGTGCAGCAAAAGTATGCATATTAAACATACTTTAAAAAAAAAGTTAACTTTCTTTAAACTTTAAAGATAAAAGATGCTCTGGATTTCTGGAACTGATTTATTTATTTGAAATTGATTCACTGAATACCTTACCTTAGAAAATAATAACCTCTGTTATTATATTGAATCTTTGTGTTGCAATCTTACGAGGTACTAGATAATTGAAAAGAAACTACATTGTTTGGTGTTGCCAATTCATATATAAGTAACAGGTCATATGCTACATATTTTTAGTTGTACATGGATGTAAAGCATTGTTGGCAATGGACTTGCTACTATGTGTCCATGGGACAGGTTCCAGCTCTAATCCAGTAACTGATCAGGGTTAAGAAGGCATTAGTACAGAAACATCCGTCTCTAGGTTCCTGTATAAGGCAGGGCTGCAGCACACCTGTTAATATGTAATGTGTGCTATAAAGAAAAAAGACTTCGCCTACTAAATAAACAATGAAAAAATGTATTTGTTAAGTATGTCAGAAATTCATCCAACCATCCAACTGTATCCGACTGTATTGTAATGTATTTACAGCCATCAAGCTGGTCTCTGCTACAGTACCTCACAACTTTGCAAATATTTAACGCAGTTAATGCAGGGGTAGAGCTATGGTTGGCTACCCCATGCACAAATGCAGCTTTTGTTTCTTTTTCTTAACAAGAATTGCATTTATTTAGACACAAAACGTCTTTATAGGGCCACATCAAAAGTGCCAGGTGCTAGTCAAACTAGCGCGGACAAGCTACAGATGACGAGAAGCTTCAGTAGAACAATAATGAACTATGTTCAGATGAGATGCTGCCAGGCCATTATGTCAGTAAAAAATAAAAATTCCTGTCCTGTCAGCCATTATCCCGTACATTTTGGTGTGTGCTACATTTTTAAACTTAATGTGATAAACAAGACACTGCAAATGCTGCCAGATCAAAGGTCAAGCACGTCTATCTAACACATGTTTGCAAGGGTGCCACTATGGTTTCTGGGACCCCTGAACAGCATATTGACCCCGGGCTAGGGAGGGAGGTCCCCCTCTGTAAAAATCATGTTCTGGGCCCACTCTACCAAGCCAGGCCCTAGGAATTGTCCCAACATTAAACACCCCCAACCCCCAACCTTATGGCACCCTTGTATGTTTGCATAGAAGAACACTGGAAAAGCACAAAAGCGGAATGTAAAATGTGCTATATGCAAATGTTTTCACGTTATTAGAATAAATTTTAAATTCCGTTTCATGCATGAGATGCTATAGAAGACGATATATTGCAACAGTCATTGTTTACACACAAAAAAAAAAACTTTATTAATTAATTAAAATAATAACATTCAAATAATATGGTAAGACCCAGCAGTTTGGAATATCAAGCAGCAAAATGAGTTATTTTGTACAGCTAAAAATAGCTGGAAGCAGATGACACCAGACCCTTTCAATTTAAAAAATGGCTGCGCCCGCTCTTACTGGAAAAATTAGGTGGACAACTCTTACCTGCAGCTCCAGCACTTTGATGCGATGCTTGTGATTCCTCAGTTCTTCTTGAAGCTCTGAAATGGTCTCTTTCAGGTCCTGCATTTGCTGCTTGCGCTCTTCGTTCTCACGCAGCCAGTAGGAGACTTCATCGGTACAGCGGAACATGTCCGGACACCTCTGCTCCTCCAGCTGAGGCAATGTGGCTATTAAACGACATTGTCCGTTTGGCATCACTTCATTGCTGTATTCACCACACTGCATTAAGCTGCTGCTAACTCGATGTGTGTTAGTCTGAGAAGTGTCTGTTTTATCTATGGTTTTAGACTCTTCAACAGCCTCTTTGGTTTTGACAACAGGAAACTGAGCCCATGCGGCCCAGAGTAAAAAAGCGTACAGCAGTGATACCATTCTGCAATAGACTCAAGTTCTCCAGAAGAAGTCAGGACTAGAGAGTGAATCCTCATCAGACCCTGAAACCTGTTTGGGTCCTTAGATTGGCATAGCTTATTTCCTCATGGTGTAATGCTGTCACTAGATCTCTCCAAGCCAGAAGGGATGTAAATGAGATGGAGGAAGCTGATTGGGTTGACATTTGCCAAAAATCTTTATCAAATTGCCACCCAGCATCCTGCCGAAAGAAATAATAGAATTGAATGGTCTATGACACAACAGTAGAATAAATGTTTTTTTAAAAATGTGGTTCATGCATGTCTTTACTAAACAGTAGATTTCTGAATTCAAATTCATTTTGACATATTTGTGGGGCTTAATGTCAAATATATTTATTAAGATTATTAAGAAAAGTATCTTTAAAAGAAACACATTATTGTAGTTCGCCATAGTTTTTACTATTATTTCTAAATAATAATAATAATAATAAATCCTATTAATATTTGTCATGTGAGAGAGAGGACCTCTGGAGCCCTTATGACAATATCAATAAGTCTCTTAACATATCAAGTAATTTAGCCTTTTTACGGTTAGTTCAGACTGCAAAACTGTAGTTAGACTCCCCCAAAACATAATATTTGTAAAAATAAATAAACAAACAAACACTCACATGTATCAATGGTGTGAAGAAAAATTGTTGATTTTTTATTGATAATCTAGAACATTTCTAGATGTTTATTAAAACTTGTTTGTCAAGGTTAACACAATCATATTCATCAAAAGTTTTGCCTTACAAGTGCATTTAGAGGACATTCAAGGAAAACAGATGCAACTTAACAGATGCACACATCGAGCATGTGCATAATAAATCCTGAAATTCCAAAGGTTAAAATAAAATGGCAAACACAAATTTATTTAACTGAATGAAAAGGCAAATTAACAAATGAGATATACAAAGTTACCTTTTACCAGACAGGCAAATCCTTTTGTCATTGTGAATGTTGCAAGAAAGCATATCATCCTTTCCCCTTCATGCTCACTCACTGTTAGTAGGAAATGCTGCGCTATTAACAGTGTCACTATGGGTTGACAGACATCTTATCCTCTAAATCTTTTCTAATAGGATTACATTCACTGTGCAATGTGGGCGAATAGCCTGTAAAGAGAGAGGCAAATATAAAATAAAAAATAAAGATAAAATAGAGATATGATTACAGCTTACTAATTGGATGTGACTTTTCCCTTAAATTAAACATCATATTGTGTCCAAATGTATAATTTTATAATTGACATGACCACTTTCTTTAGACCACAGGTTCTGTTTTGGGATTTTCTTGGAGAGTAGTGGCTTCTTTGCTGCCCTTCTTGACACCAGGCCATTGTCCAAAAGTCTTGACATGATTACGTAGCTGACTCCTCAGGAGGAGGTGGTCCTGGCACTTGCTGGACACTCTGGGACACCCTGAAGACTTCTTCACTGCAGTCCAACCTCTCTCCTTGATGAAGTTCTTGATGATCCGGTAAATGGTTATTTCAGGTGCAATAATCTTTGTAGCAATTTCCCAGTATGTGAGGCCATTTTGATGCAAAGCGATGATGGCTGCTCATGTTTATTTGGAGGTAACCATTGCTAACAAGAACACAATGATTACAAGCACTTCTTCCCTCCTTTTATAACAATCAGTCTGCTTTAACAAATCTAATCAGTAAGATTATGATTAGATACTTCATCTGTATATTTTTATTTATTTTTTATTATTATTATTATCTCTCTATGAAGAATATTTAATTTTGGCAAAGGTACTGCATTGCAGCAATGCATTTTCTGATTAACCTTATCTGTTACTGGCATCCAATCCTATCAAAACATGGTCATTTTGTATTATGAGCTTTTGTTCCACTTCTACAACACAAACCTTTAAACTGTACCCGGATGGCTTCCTTGTTTAAATCCCTCACCTTCCAATTAATTTCAACACAAGTTTAGCACCTATGTGCCCTAGCATACACAAAAACATGCCCCATAATCGATTTGAATTTAATTAAACCTTTTTTGAAGTGAGTTAAACCTTTAATCACCTAAGTCATGTAAACTGACACGTATGCCCTTAAACATAATGAGAAAGACCATCATGATTTGATAAGACTTACACCTGGCTGAAGATCTGATCCTAATCCCACACTCATTCACAACTGACTTTTCACTGTTGACTGACAGTCTTTGATGGATTACTCATCCATATCATTGATGATGCACCGGGTTTCCTACCTGCACCACCCATTAAAAATGACTGAGTTTGGTGGCCTTGAGGAATTAACGCACAGGTAGCTTATAAAAGAAAATAGAAGAGGGTTTCAGACATCAGAGACAAGCAAACACACACATAACCAGACAGATCAGAGATCCTCAGAGAGTAGAACCTTGGTTGGCTGACTTCTTTCTGCACAACAGGTGGGTAAGAAATTCATCCAGGTTCAGCTTTACATTTATTTATTTATTTATCTTGCATTGTTTAATCATTCATGTATACCGTTTTGTGTGTCTGTGTGTGTTATTTCACGAACATGCATTAAAATCACAATATTTTCTTTGTTCTTATAATTATGACATGCAATGAAATAATGCTTTGCGTAACTATGCATGCATTAAATGTGATTGAGTGTGCATAAATATGTTTATTGCTACGTTATTAATATTGACATGAGCCGTTGTGTTCTGTCAGATATGGTGAGGGAAGTGAGGATGTTGTGTCCTGCTTGGCTCTTGGCTCTGGCTGTTCTGTGTGCGGGTGGCTCTGAAGTCAGAGCTCAGTGTTGGGAGAACTCCCGCTGCAGAGACCTCACCACTGACGAGAACATCTTGGTGAGTTACAATATTACTTGCAAAAATGACTGCTTATTTTCTAATGTTGGTTCTTTTAGCTCAAATTGCAAGTTATCTCTCAAATGCAAATATAAAATAAACACGTCTTATTGATCAATAGTGAGACAAGCATCACTACTATGATTGCTAATTGTATAGGATTATGGATTTGAACCATAACCCAGAATGATGACTTGACTTGACTCTTGGTTGGACTTTTTTGACTTGGGTCAGTATGTAATCACTCCAAACACCCAAGCAACCTTCTAGCAATGTGCCAGCAGCCACTAATGAAACAAAAATGCATTTTGTTTACCTGAAGGGTTTCTGGTACATCAGCTATTATGGAGAAAAAAAGATTTTCATTTAACATTTTGGTTAAGTGACCTTAACCACAGTACAGTCTGATGTAACCGTTGCTTAGCTTGTTTTTTGGCCTTGTCACTACATGCCCCTATTTTGCTAATTTACAAAATCGTAATGCTGTTTGGGAGGCTTACGTTATTTCAAAACACCTTTTTTTCTGATGCTGTATAAATCTCCGTGAAGTAGCGAATTCACTTACCCAGCTGTTGTTCGAAGACAGACCAAAGCAGCCATTTGGCAGGCATTATGCAAATGTTTTAAACGTGTTGCGGTAGTCACAGAAATAATGGCAGGACTGACCAAACATCTCGTTTTTTGTTGCTTGTGTTTTCTGTTGGAGAAATTAACTCCATTTGTTGTGGACTTTGTCATGTGTAACTTTGCAGATAATTTACAATTATATTACACACCAAAGAAAAGGTTACAATAAAAAACACGACATGATAGGTTCTCTGCTTTGCCTTTTTGCATTTAACTTATGCTGATGAAGGCATGACAGAAAAGTTGTAGTAAATACAGTCTGGTTTTGAAAAATGGGCACAGCAACACCACAACAATTGTTTTGCAAATTGAAAATGTAAGTAGAAAATGTAAAACACCTTAGTTTCTTCTTTTGCTCTTCCTAAGAACTGCATACAGGTATGCAGGTCTGATCTGAGAGATGACACCCCAGTCTACCCAGGAGAAAGCCATTTGCAGCCTCCCTCTGAACTGGAGCAGACCGAGGTCTTCGCACCTCTGTCCCCTGCTGCCCTCGCTCCTGCTGAGCAAATGGACCTTGAGTCCAGCCCTCGACACGATCACAAGCGCTCTTATTCCATGGAGCATTTCCGGTGGGGAAAGCCAGTGGGTCGCAAGCGGCGGCCTATCAAGGTGTACGCAAACGGCGTGGAGGAGGAATCCGCCGAGATTCTCCCAGCCGAGATGAGGCGCGAGCTGGCCACCAACGAGGTCAACTATCCTCAAGAGGAGAGCGATTTAAACCAGCAGGGGAAGAAGGACGGCTCCTACAAAATGAAGCATTTCCGCTGGAGCAGCCCGCCTACTGGCAAGCGCTACGGAGGCTTCATGAAGTCCTGGGACGAGCGCGGTCAGAAACCCCTTCTCACACTCTTCAAAAATGTCATAAACAAAGAGCATCAGAAATAAGGACCAGTGAGGGGGTTTTAATTGGATGAGTGGATAGGGGATTGTTTTTAATATACTTTCTTCCCAGCAAACCTATCATGCATAGTCAACAAAAAAAGGGTGGGTGGTGTTGCCAGTAGTACTTAATTCTTCACGCTTAGTTTATTCACATTGTATTCAACAATAAATTCTGAATTCTGTACATAGAAATGCTGTGGTGATCAAATACTTTTTAGATTATTCATTGAAATGTACAGTATTATACTGTAAAGTTTGAAATTGTGATACAGAATGATTGTTTCAAGCAGAAAAGAACAAAACCGTTCCTTTCTGAGAAATAAGCAGACATCAGAACCATTCAGCAGTATGTGCAGTTGCCAGTAAAGCTTTAAACACAGGTCAGACTTTGAATTCATAAAAGTAGTCTTTAATTGATATTCAGACAGTTCTGAAGTCTCTCGTTTTACAGTGACAGTATCTAAAAACACATAACTATGGAACTATGTTGACTAATTACTATGCACAGTGTTGTAATGATCTCACTTGAATGAAAAATTGTAAAAGCACAGTCAAAACACCCAGTGCATGCAGCAGCTGACAAGGAAAGACTAAACTCTGATATTTCATACATACAATTTCACCTCACATTAAGCAGTCTAGAATATTCCATCAGATGAACATCATAGCCAATCTGACACAGAAGATAAAACCCACTTGTTTTTTATACTTGCAAATAAATTGAAGATATCACCAAAAACATATATAAAATAAAACACAACATGAAAAATTACTTTATGATTTAAAATACAAACAACATCAAAAAAAGACCAAGGGCGCTTATTTCAAAAAAAAAAAAAAAAAAAAAAAAAAAAAAAAAAAAAAAAAATATGGTGGACCTGTTTTAATGTGGAACTGGAACAATATGACATGACAGATAACACACCATAACATTTTAGACAAGAACACATTAATATGAAATTAACACAACATGAAGTATTTTTCAGCATATACCACATTTACAGTACACAGTGAGCTTTAAAGTGCTGCATTTAAATCCAGGATAACAAAATCTTGATGTAAACTTGAAATTATTTATAAATTTAAGTACAATAGAAGAATTGTTACTGTACAAGTGACAAATGAAACACACAAATTATAAAAAAAATAAAAAATAAAAAAGGGGGTAGATCCCTTTAGACCCTTAAGGTAGTGTCTGAAATGATGTGATCACATTTGCTGGCAAAATGTCATTACCTCAACAGAATTTCCTGTGAGATGGCATGCATTGACCAACAGGAAGCTGCTTGGTTTGAAAGTGAATATAGCTAAATTCTAATAGGAATACACACAATCTGGAATCTGAGCCAAGGGCAAAAGATTTTCCAAAGCAGATTTCACAATGGGTTCAAGATGGCCATGCAATTCAAGGGAAACCTGCTTGGTTTGAAAGCTATTTCTGTGTGTACTGTGGTTTATACATCATAACCCCTCCTCGTATGAAACTGCAGCGATAAGAGTATAATGAATAATGATACAGGTCTGACTTCACTATGTGAATGTAACACATTTACTTTCTTACACACAGTGACATTAAGCCATCAGTTCTGACTGGAATACTGCAATGAGCTAAACTACAAACTAAGTATTTACTGTACGCTTCCTCAGCTTCTACCCAAAAGGTTTTATTTTTTTAAATTCAATAATTATTGCTTTAAATACAGCTGTTATTGCAGCATGTAGAAACGGTTTAAACATGCGATCAAAGCTTGTACTTAGTTAAACTGTCCATACCAACACACACACAGACACAAAACAACGTCGTTTTTGGAAACACATCTGGGGCATTTTTGGACACATTTCCTTAACTTAAGATACAAAATTTAAGGCAGCTTTACTCTTTAGTTGTACAAGAAAACCAATCACTTGCTCTGAACAACAGACTACACTTACACAGTAACCTGATTCTGCTCTCTAAGCTATCAGACAAGATACGATCATTTGTCGATAAATTCTGGACTTCTTCATCTAGACTACGTTTTTAAGTGCATATAGTATAACCAACATATGGTATATTCTCTTGCTTTATTGGCATAAATAGACTTCAGGATAAAGTACAGCCTTAATCCTTATCTAAAGTCAGATATTACACTAGAGAACACGGTTTGAAAAGGAACGATTATAGTGGGATGAAAACAGCTGTATGTGGTGACTAGGGCTCCTGGGTCTCTCAGTATACACAGAGGTCTGGAAACTGCATTTCATAGACTGGTATGGAGTGGCTCCGGCCGTGACCGTTTCCCACAGAGCCAGACGGACTCGGTGGAGGCCTATCCAACAGAGAGAGAGAGAGAGAGAGAGAAAAACAGATGGAACAAGTGTCAATCATATGAGACAGACAATTCAGCCCTTTTCCACTGTAGTGGTTTCCTACTCTACGATATTACTTAAAATATTTGTACTTTATGCACAGCTGAATGATTAGCTAAGCTAATTTATAAAATGTTACAGAAAACTGTTTTTATATTATGTACCTGATTGTGATTTCGAAGATTTGGTTGAGTTTACTCTGCAACAGGGAAGCCTAGAGAGAAACAGTACAAGCAGACAGTTCATGCACAAAGTAAAAAGATGCAAACAGATGTAGGAGCTGAACAGAAGAGCTGTGTTTGTGCTGTGTGATGATAAAATTAGAGTGTGTATGCTAGCTAGACGTTGGACTCACCCTGGCCCCACAGTGGGCTGCGATCTCCTCAAACGGGGCGGTCTGAAACCGCTCCACCACCTGCCTTCTGCGCTCTCTCTCCTGCTCATCCACATTCACGCTGTCTACTGAACAAACACACACACACACACACACACACACAAACAAACACAGGTGAATCTGTGCTAGGTGACATAGACCAGCCTAGAAAATGTCCCTTTCAAATTTTCAATTTAAGTTAAATTTATGGATATTGCTACTATCAATATTTTTTTTTAGTACCATGTCTTCTCCAGTCATTTGTGATTACTGAATAAGAATGATTGAAAACATTTTTTTATAGAGATCATTAATCAGAGGGACAGTTCTGCGCCAATACTATAACTACACTATAAAAGTCAATATAACAAATGACTTAAAAATGACAGTAACGTAAGTTTGGGGTTGGTAAGATTATTATTTTTTTCTTCATGTTTTAAAATGATGTCTTAAATACAGTAATATTGTGATATAATAAAAATACAATTTACAATAAATGCTTTCAAATTTTAATATATTTAATTGTTTTTAAATTTGTATTCTGTATTTTCAGCTGCCATTACTCCAGTCTTCAATGTCAATACTTTTTCAGGATCCTTTTGTGCATATACAGAATAGAATATATTATATATATGATATAAAATACACACACATATACTTACTGACCTCAAACTTTTGAACGGAAGTGTATGTACAATGGGTCTCATTCATGAAACATGCGTAAATATACGAGTAAATATCTGAGTGATTTGCGCGTAAAGAGAACTTTCCGAAAACTCTTCTCCTGATTCACAAAAACTTCGTAAACGTCAGATGTGATAGTGAAATGTGTGTGTGTGTTAATGAATTCCAATCAGTCATAAATGGGACGCGCATGCACGCTCACTCTCAATTACCATAAATCCTGCCTATTAAATCCGACTGACAACTATATATGAGCATCATATTATGACACCAAACGAAGGATTTCAACATGTCTTTCTCAGCTGCAGAAATTGAAGTTTTATTATCAGAAGTTCATTCAAAACGCCACATTTTATTTTCAAGCGTACTAGTGGCGTATCAGGTCATAAAAAAGGAAGTTTGGCAGCATATTGCAGATCCTATTACTGGCTCTCATAAAAAAAGTTAAAAGAAAAACCGTATGTAATTAATATATATAATATTTTTTTCAAAATGCTGTGTAAATATGTACCCGATTAAGGTGAATTAAAATGCAGCCGTATTAATGAGCAAAACGTTCAGACGTTAAACGCACTATTTACACGTTGCTGGGAGCAGGTGTAGATTTCTTTCGTACCAACTAACATTTGGAAAATATGAACGTTTTAATGAATCCGAAAATTTACGCCAAAACCACTTTACACGCGATTTACACAAAAATTCGTTCTGCTCGTGTTTCATGAATGAGACCCACTGTTAGTATGCAAGGATACTCTCAAATCATGCAGACTTACCAATGGCTTGTTTAAGAGTTTCAAATGTTATCTGCTCTGCTGTGGATCTCTGTAAAGACACCGAACATAGGTAAAAAAATAAATACAGCTGATAGTAGTTAGGATTCTAAAACGTGGACACACATTTGCTGACACAGTGTAGTGAAGACGAGGATGTTTCACCTGCTCTTTCTCTGGACTGTTTCTGGACTCCATCTCTAACTGCAGGGACACAGTGTCTCCAATACTCTTCCTCTTGGACAGTCTGTCTTCATCTATGAAAATATTATTTTCATAAAGTACTGTGTTATGGAGAATTCCAGAAACAAAGCTCAGCTGTAATATAGCATTTAAATGTGAAATGCCCTCACTGAATGTGTCTAATGGAATATAACTGTATCAAAAATACGACAGGGCATCCCATTTCATTGTATTTCAAGCTCAAGCTCAGGGTCAGACCTGTGATCTGTGGGATGTATGCAGTGGCCAGTCTCTCTGTGTTGTATCCGCTGCCACCCAGTATCTCTGCTATCTTAGTCTGCGCAAACAGCACCTCTCCCTCCACCTTCTCCAGCTTCTCCGGGATCCTGAAAGAAAAAGAGGCTAAAGATATTCTTCCGCTTTATATGGGTGCACTTTTCTGAGCTAGCAGAAACCAGGCGAATACGAGATCTCTGAATGTGTTGTTGGTTTAATGCCTTTCATAACCATTTGCTCGGCACATAACAGTTGAAAATTTCCCCGGGACGATGTTATAGTGCACTGAAAGACACTGAACTGAGTAAAAACTGTAGAGTATGTTCTCTACCCAGTATATACGTTTGTAAGAACTGAGACAGAACTATGCATTTCTGTTGGTTTATTAGTGTGAACCACGGCAGAAAAGCTGTGTGGAAGTTTTACACTTATGGTTGTTTGAACAGTTCTTACTCTGAGCTCTCAACAAGAACATTCTCTGGCAGCAGGAAAGGAGCAAGTTTCTTTCTTGACTCAATCACCTGTGGAAAAAAAATACAGAGAGACAGAAAGATAGATAGATCTATATATACAGTATATAGATTCACAAACAGAAATATAAATGGATCGACAGAAGGATGAACGGACAGACCTCATGGACGTGTTGGCAGAAGGTAGGCACAGTGGTCAGCTGACTGATGAGGTTCAGGTACACAGCTGACAGAGCGTGAATGGCACAGCGGGTATAAACAGGAAGATCCTCTTCAGTCAAGGCCAGGTCCTGAAAAAAGGACACATCAGGGGAAATGAAAAAAAGTCTGAGAACTATTGTTATTGTACTGACACTTTTATGACTTATAGTCACTTGACACTTTTATGACATATAGTTGATTATTATACAGTGAGTCCTTGAGCATAATGTAAAGAGATGGCAAGTAAAGGTTGTCCTGTGCTAGGTTTATTAATTAACATATATCATTATGCTGTCCCTATGTGTCCATTGGCATATTTATTCAGCCCCACAGCCATGTACGAATCATAGAGGTGAGAGAAATGACCTGTAATGCCAAAGCCAGTCGGATCAGGTCCACCACCACCTCCTCATTGGCCAGCTCCACACAGATCAAGCCCAGCAGTGTATAAAGAGACTCAAAATGCCGCTGGACGCTGCTCTCCTCTTTGCAGGCTAGGTAAATGTGGCGGTATAGCCTGTGGCTGTGTTTCTTCATGAACAGGTTATCCTGCCTGGAGCACTTGTCTACTTTCAGCTTCAGTACTGCGATATCGGAGATAATTCTGTTGAAAACGATAGCAGAATGCACGGTCAAATCTTCTGTCAGGTGACTCTCAGGGACCTACTGTAGCAAAACACTTTGTGCTATTAAATAATATCAATTTTTAAAACATATATAAGAGTAATTCATACTGTGAAATGTATGATAGCACGAAATACAATTTTAAACAAGCTATTTTAAGCATGGTATTACAATATATTAACACAGGCCATCTTTAAGGGTCATCTGGCCATCATTTTAATCATTATTTATGGTTTATGAATTACAATACTATGGTAAATGTGAAGTGTTTTGTCAGGTAAACTGTAAATGTTATTTTTGTTGAAAATTATTAATACTATTTCAGGTTTCAAAAATACGTTACTTTGCATTTCTTTGTAATTGTAAATATATATATATATATATATATATATATATATATATATATATATATATATATATATATATAATTATTTATATAAATAATTGTTTAATATATATAAAAACTTGAAATAATTTTGAGAGGCACTACAACAACAACATGTTCCTTCCATATTTCATAGCGTTAAAGCTGCAGTAGGTAACTTTTGTAAAAATATATTTTTTTCATATTTGTTAAACCTGTCATTATGTCCTGACAGTAGAATATGAGACAGATAATCTGTGAAAAAAATCAAGCTCTGGCTCCTCCCAGTGGTCCTATTGCCATTTGCAGAAAGTCATCCGCTCCCGGTAAGAAACAACCAATCAGAGCTGCGGTCCATAACTTTGTTTTTTGTTCAAAATGTAGAAAAATGTATATAATAAGTGAGTACACCATGAATCCATGAACCGTGTTTTTAGCTTGTCCTGAATCACTAGGGTGCACCTATAATAAGTGTTTATATTCAGACTATTTTAGATTGCTTCGGGGGCACCGCGGCGGAGTAACCCAGTACCTTTGTGATTCTTCATAGACATAAACAGAGAGAAGTAGCTTCGGCTACGATGTTCTTCAGCAAGACGCAAGCAGTTCTGTTTATTAACCGCTAGAGCGTCAAAAGTTACCTACCGCAGCTTTAATCATTTATCAAGAGGTAAATTGTAGATTGCTCGATTTTGTCAGTGCATGCCGACCTGACAGGGGAGAATTTGTGCCGGTTGTCATGGCGATCAATGATGCCGATGAGGATGTCAAGGACGAGGAGACGGATCTCTGCATCTTCCATCAAAGTGAAGGACAAGAGAGGCTCCAGGAATGAGGTGGGAAGGGCTGTCAAAATGTTGGTAGACTGGAATCCTGCTGTTACCTAAAAGAGTCAGAGGCACACAAGACCATCAGAGGGTTTCGACTGCATCCGCAACTGTGGATATCATGGAAACAGACGGAGTAAATGGCCTCCGCGTGAGATCATGACTGACACAAACCAGCTCACCTGCAGCAGAGACTTTAGCAGCATAACCTGAATCATCCTACTGCCCTCAAGCCTGAAAACAGAAACAGACACTTACTGACAAAACACAAGTTTCTTGCTACATTAGCGTTTATCTCATTAAAAGCTTGCTATGTTAGCGTTTATGCTAACTTCCTCAGCAAATTTGCATTTCTTCTTGGGCCAGCTGAAAATACAGCGTAAACATGTCTTATTGATAGAATCTAGGTTGTAACCCTGTCTCACCCAGTGTTGGCTGAGCCCAGAGCCGGATACATGCCTGGCACAGGAATTTTACCGATGATGAACAACATGACTTCAGAGCGCTGGTAGGGGGGCAGTGTGTTTGAAAATGAGCCTGAAAACAAAGAAACACAGAGGAATAATGCACAGCTGATAAATCTTTTTAAATACTGAGATAAAATTGTTATAATTTGAGGAATGAAAATGTGGGCTGATATGAAACTGAGCACAGCTATGTAGGAAATCTGAGACAAGCCAGTTATACAGTTTAGCCACGGTCATTTTATGAAAATATCTGACCGCCACGACTGCAGGGTTTCCTCACAAACATTCAGTGTTCACCCACCGACAGTTTTGATGACGGCCTCTTGCAGCTGTCTCTCCTCGTGTACTTTAATGACCTTGGAGCCCATGTTTGCAAAAGAGTCGTAGGATCCTGTGAGCTCGTAGTCCACACTGAGTCTGAGCTGCTTCAGTAGAGTATTAAACACTTCCAGTACTGTGGGTCCTGTGAGGCGGTACGGCACAGAGTCAAAACTGCATTAAGGAACACCGTCGATGCGTATGATTACTAGTGTATCAAATCTAATTATTTGTCAAACATATAAACACTGATACATTTGAAATAAGAAGTGTGTATATCACTTTTCTTCTGAAAGAAAACGATAATAACAAAAAACAAAAAAGGACAAGTATTATCAGACATTAATCATTTAAAGTGCTCGTCTGCTGAGATGGTTTTAGTGCTCCCTCTAATGGTCTAAAGATGATCTGGTACCTATGGATCCACTGGCCTCTATTACAGCTGCCTCTGAGATCACCTCCACTATCCCAGCACGCACTCGGGCTGAATTCTTACTGTTGGCATCCAAGTGGCCCAACAGCTGCTGAATCACCAGATGTGAATGTTGGGACTGAGGAGGAACAGTAGACGAGTTAATATTACCTGTAGTAACACTGATGAACAAACATCTATTATAAATATATATATATATATATATATATATATATATATATATAAAGAAATTTTATAATGTGGAAACAATAAGAATTCATTAATACATTTATGAGATTTTTAACTCCAACTGTTGGGCTGATGAGATAGTTTGTAGAAAATATGTAATAATGCAAATATAAAAATAGTTTCACTAGTGTTCTGAGACATTCAAAGTTAAGATATTCTAAAGATGTTTAAATATGTCCTCAAACACATAATTATTTAGTAGCAATAGGCCATGCTCCTCAAAAGTGTGTCTTGCATTGTATTTTGTGTTATACTTTTACACAGAAATATCAGCACAGTTGTTTGCATCTACCTGAATGGAGTACATAATGATTTTGAAACAGCGGACTGCAAATGTTTTGCTCTCCCAAAGTGAATGGTTATCCAGGTGCCTGGAAATAAGTGAATTAATGATTAGCTTCAGCAAACAGAACTAAAGCAGTAAAGAACAGGCAAAGGAAGTCAAAAAATACACTGGCGTAACAGACACTACAGTTACTTTTACTGTGTAGATTGTTTCAGGCTAACAATGAGGACAACTTATTTAATTATTTTTCTTCATTCCCTTCATTCAAATGCTATATTTCGAATGCCCCTAATGGAAACTATATACTAAAATGTATTTGAAATACATTTATTTCATGCTAAGTTTACCACCTTTACATATTTTTGTACTTAAAAATACTCTGCAATTTTAGTACACTAAACTGGTGTCCTTAATGTGTCTCTGTGCGCTGTCCTCTAGTGTTTAATCAGGGTAGTGCATAAACACTCACATGAGCACAGGTTTCACAGCGTTCTTGATGTTGCCGTAGGCCGCTCGTCCTAGCAGCTCTCGAAAGCATCTCTCTGTCAGCTCCACTGGACTCTCCTTGTCCTTCTCTGTCTCTGGGGAAGGAGACCTATCAATAGGAATCAAAACCAGAAGACACACATAAACCAGGGCTGAATCAATAGGCCGATTGTTGTTGGTCAGCTGTTTCCACAGAGGTGAAGATGTGAAGAGTTTTATGGTTCTGAGTTCATAGTTCAGCTCAGATTTCATGGTCTGCTTCTGACCCTCGGGCTTTGGGTTCATTAGGTTTACAGCAGTAAAGCAGCTTCTAGAAAAAAGACTTTCTTATTACACCTCATTTGTATTCAGTCTACTGTTATATCACACTTGTCATTAGCATTCGATTAGGAGTTCATTAGGTTATCACACAGACTGGCTAATAGCTATTAGCAAGATGCTGTTTCTCTGAAAGAAATTCTCACTTCCATTAGACTAAAAAGTGTCAACTTATCTTCATGTGTGATTGTGTGTACGAGAGTGTAAGTGTGTTTCAGACCTCTCTACGCCTTCTTCCTGTTGGAGGTTGAACAAGAGAGATGGCACGATTTTGTCCATGTGTTGAGGCTCCCAGATATTTGCCTGCAGTTCATCATTGACAGTTTTCCTCACCACCCCCTGAAGACCCCTGATCCCTGCCATACGAATCCTTACACACACACACACACACACACAACCCAGACATAATTCAGTCACATTTATGAGACATGGATTTATATATTGCTATTTTTATTAATGTGCACAGCATGGCGCAATTCTGATGCATGAATTATTAAATCATAAAGGAAAAAAAATCCTTTTATATCTAAAGCCGATTTAATTTCAAGGCAAAATCTCTCTCTCACACACACACACACACACACACATGGACATGGATGTGCACATATTCATGCATTTCCTTTTTGAATATCCCAATTGCTATATTTATACAAAGCCTTGATGTTCCCAGTAAATCTTATAATTATAAATAATACTGTTTAATTAATTGCTTATTAATTCAACATTCTTATTATTCATAATATAATTTCATATTGGTATCATTATAATATTATAATATATTTATCTTCAAGTCTAAGAAATTAAAATAAGATTAATATGTAATTACTCTTGTGAAAAAAATATATATATTCTAAGTTCCTGGTGTATGGAGCCAGAAGAGTCTCAATAAAGATAAATGCACACACTACATTCACATATGCACACACAGGATTCATAGATGCACACACATGATTCATAAATACACACACAAGATGCACAATTGCGCCAAAAATTCACAAATGCACACACAAAATTTAAAAAGCACAGAAGATTCACAAATGCATACAAAATTCAGAAATGCACACAAAAATCAGAAATACACACACAATTCAGAAATGCAAACAACATTTACAAATGCACTCAAGATTCACAAATGCACAGAACAAGATTCACAAATGCACAGGACAAGATTCAGAAATGTATTTCTGATGCACACACACATATATCTTGATTCACAAACTGCTTGCGGTCTGTGAACTTCACTGCATTTGTGTGTGAATTTTGAGACTCCCCTGACTTGGCTCGACACACAAATGCTTTTTTTTAAACAGGGAATGATCAGCAACCAATCAGATATCTCCCTTCTTTTAGCCAATCACAAGAATGCACCCCATGTGGGGGGATTGTTTACTTATAAGCCAATCACATGAACGTGTTCACACAGCAATTGTATTAAATTGTATGAAAATACAGATGTTTAGATTACAATTCAGGTTTATTTTTTATTATTTTTTACTAAATATAAATTTAAAAATGTCTCAATACATATAGCCCAGTGACTGCAGAAAAAAAGTTAACCATGGATTCATAAATTTGCAATAGGCAATTATTTCATTTTATTGAAATATTTTAATGAAAGTAAAAAAAAAAAAAATGTTTAAACCTTTATGAATATTTAAATATATCTAAATATTCTTTTGGATGCAATATAGAAGTCACTTTAATTATAATATTCAGTCCCTACATGAAGAGAGAGTCAGTGGTCCGCTGCGAGAGGAAAGTGGCTCTCTGGCTGCGAAAAGTGGGTCTCCGGCTGTCGTTCGCTTAGGAAAGTGAGTTGATCGCTGCGTGAGGAAAGTGAATCGTTCGCTCAACTTCGCTGCTTGAGGAAAGTGAATCGTTCGCTGAGGAAAGTGAGTCGCTCGCTGGGAGAGGAAAGTGAGTCGTTCGCTGCGTGACTCGTGAGGAAAGTGAATCGTTCGCTGAGGAAAGTGAGTCGCTCGCTGGGTGAGGAAAGTGAGTCGTTCGCTGCGTGTCTCGTGAGGTAAGTGAGTCGCTCACTGGGTGAGGAAAGTGAGTCGTTCGCTGCGTGACTCATGAGGATAGTGAGTCGTTCGCTGCGCAAAGTGGGTTGCTGGCTGCGCAAAGTGAGTCGCCGGCTGTGTGAGGTAAGTGAGTCGTTCGCTGAGGAAAGTGAGTCGTTCGCTGCGTGAGGAAAGTGAGTCGTTCGCTGATTGGCTTATAAGTAAACAATCCCCCACGTGGGGTGCATTCTTGTGATTGGCTAAAAGAAGGGAGATATCTGATTGGTTGCAGATCATTCCCTGTTTAAAAAAAGGCATTTGTGTGTCGAGCCAAGTCAAGGGAGTCTCAAAATTCACACACAAATGCAGTGAAGTTCACAGACCGCAAGCATTTTGTATATCAAGATATATGTGTGTGTGCATCAGAAATACATTTCTGAATCTTGTCCTGTGCATTTGTGAATCTTGAGTGCATTTGTAAATGTTGTTTGCATTTCTAAATTGTGTGTGTATTTCTGAATTTTGTGTGCATTTCTGAATTTTGTATGCATTTGTAAATCTTCTGTGCTTTTTAAATTTTGTGTGTGCATTTGTGTATCCTGTGTGTGTATTTATGAATTATGTGTGTGCATGTATGAATCCTATGTGTGCATATGTGACTGTAGTGTGTGCATTTATCTTTATTGAGACTCTTCTGGCTCCATACTGGTGCTCCATCACTCTTGACAGAAATGTTGTACATATGTTGTAAAAAAAAACAAAAAAAAAAAACAATGACATTTAAAAAGGACAGTCATACAGTATATATATATGTGTGTGTGTGTGTGTGTGTATATATATATTGAATTGCACATATATTTTCCATCCATTTGGATTACACAGTTTTAACATAAGCAATAGAGACTTGAACATATAAGGTCAAATGTAGTCATTATTAAAGTGATATCTATTGATTCTACAGCTTATTTATATTAAATATTATCTGTTTATATTAAAATTCATTTAAAATTAATACATTTTAATTTTGTTTATTAGTACTATTACAGAAATCTTACCTGTTTCTTTTACTTTTTATTTTCAACTGACAAATATGCATAAGATGAACACTTCAGCATAGGGACAAATTCTCACTATTAACTTCTTGCTTATCATGCTGCATGCATATTACCAGCATATTCCGTTTATTAGTACTTATAAATCACATATTCTATGTGACCATATAATAAATCCTTAATCCTAAACAATATAACCTAACAACCACCTTACTAACTAGTAAGCATTAAATATGAGTTTACTGACACAAAACTTGTAGTTAATTGTTAGTTAATAATAAGAGCTGGACTTTAAAATAAAGTGTGAATCATTATACTTTATGGTTTATGTTAAAATACAAAAAAAAATATTCAACATTCATAATTTTGGGTGTAATAATAATTTGAAAAAAATGGAATGAGGTGCTCACTTTGTGCGAATATCTGGATCCTCGTAACTGGAATGGCACATCTCACTGAAGCGTGAGACAAAGAAATCGTAGCTACGATGGTATGACGGTGTGTCCTCCTCTATGTTCGCAAACTTCACAAACTTAAAGAGAAAGAGCAGAAAAAATATAGAAAGACCTGTCACATATTTTACGGCTAATGAGTGTGAGGTATGGTTTGCTAAGAGTTGGGTTACGGTTAGGTGTAATGTTAAATGTTAATTAAATGCATGTACTTTAAATGTAATTACAATGACCCAACATGAACATAATGTACATAATGTATATATATATATATATATATATATATATATATATATATATATATATATATATATATATATATATATATTAGGGATGCACGATCATGAATTTTCATTGCCAATTCTGATACCAATTTTTTTTTATCTTTAAGCAACAAACAAGAAAGAAGGAAAGTATGCAGAAACAATGTTTATTTGGTATTTAATATGCCAAACTGGCTTTTGGCTTTTGAAAACAATAACCATAACCATCTGAAATTAACGGCACTAACTTCACAGTAAGTAGTAGGGGTGCTCCAATCACGATCGGCCGATCGTTAATGCGCATCTCGTCAGTAAAGCCGGTTCTCTAATCAGCGGTTAATTCCATCAGGTGCGTGATTTCACATAGAGCAGCTGTTACTACAGAGAGCCATTGTTAATAGAGAAGCTGCGCAAATCCACTTCATTTTTTAGCGTTTTTTGCCGCATCTTCTCAGTTAACAACGGCGAGATGCGCATTAACGATCGGCCGATCGTGATCGGAGCACCCCTAGTAAGTAGCCTACATTCAGTACAAACATAGATGGTACAGACATCAGCATTTAGCTTTTGTTTTTGAAATGGGTTGAAACTACATAGAACTGGCCTTAAATAAAAGATTAACTGTAACCATGTGAAATTAAAGGCAATAACTGCATAGTTCTACAATCCAAACAACAAAATCAACACACATTCAATAAGATGTCTTTAAATCAGTATTTGTTTTAGTTTTTAAATTTGGTTTTAAATTTAAAAAAGGTTTACCAGTGAGACTAAATAAAAGTATGCTATATAAATACATTTTTCCAAAATGTTAAAATCAAATAATGCGAATAAAACAAAGATGCAAAGTATTTCATTCAACCAATTAAAAAAAAAAATGATGATTCACATCTATATTTTTTTACTTGAGCCAGTGAAAAATAAATAACTATTGTCTCGAGTAAAAAAATATAGATGTGAATCATTACCCTACAATTTTTTAATTGCTACAGCAGGTGATTTTTAAATCAAATTAAGTCAATGTTATATTAAGGTAAAATAAAAATAATCGTCCTGTACAGGACTGACGTTTACTTATGGCTTTTCAAACGTGTATGCAAGTTCTACTGAAAAAAAAAAAAAAAAAAAAGCATTTCGGTTTTGTCACAGTTTAGTCTGCTTCGTTTCTCATCCAACACGTGAGAAATTGAGCTAAACATCCCTTCACTGTCTCCTATTGTGCAGGGCATGGACAGGTACAGTACGCTCGCACAACTTCAGTGCGCAGGAAAGACTCTTATTTTGTGCGCTAGTACACCAACGGCTGATCGTTTCCTGCTATATGTGCCTCAGACAGGTAGCTCTGCACTTCCAGTGATGAACGGCTGCACGTATCCTGCGCACAGATTTCGAAATACTTCCACACAAATGATATAGCGAATGATTACAATGTATTATGTGCACGCGGGTGAATTTCTGGAAAAATCGGCCGAAAAAAGACCAAAAACCGATTATGGCCAGTCAACCGGTACATCCCTAATATATATATTGTGTGTGTCTCACATGGTTTTTGCCATAAACTATTGTTAATTACTGGCTGCCAAGAACATGAAACTATAAAAATTCAAGGGGCATTAAGAAGCAAAAAAACCAATATTGCAGAAGACTGATTACGCAAATTAGTGGGCGTATGCAGTACTACTGACCACACTACCACACCAACACAAAACCTACAGAGAGAACCTTCACGCTTTTAAGCTCAGATGAAGACACTGCATAACCCATACATTCTGTAAAAATGCAAACATCTTTCAACATTTATTGGCAACACAGTTTAAGCCCTGCCCCATCTGGCCTCTGTCTATGAAAGTAATCTCTTATTAATCTTATATTTCAGAAGCATCAGATGTGAGCGGTTTTGAACTTGAGAACTCTATATATTCTCATAAGCAATTGAGTTGGGCTGGTGCTAAGCTTTCAGGGACCATGTTGAAGTTTCACATTACTGTACAGAGGATAAATTCATCTTTGTTTTAAAAGCTTGTCATGTAAAAGGAAATAACATTAGCTGGAATGGCATTATACTGAATGAAGAGGGCCTGTGTATTTCAGGTACACGTTAGGGTCTGACACGAAGTAATGGAATAAGTGCAATATTTAAATACAGAACTAATAAAACAAAGTAAAGGTCCATATAAAAAGTTCAAAGTTTCAAAGACGCCCGACTCAAGCGAGATTTATCTAGTGATCATTTTCACATGGCATTCTAAATCTGTAACTACATCTATAGGGTCTGTAAGTGAATTTGACTAGAGAGTAAAGGCAGTAAATTCCACTCACTGAGTTAGTGCCCAGGATCTGTAAATTGGGTTTGTCTGCCTCCAGCAGCTTGCGCACCATAGTAAGGAAACTCTCCACAAAAAGGTTTATAGTCTGACAGTGACAGGCCATCAGTAGCTGGTCCAAAGCCTCCATAGCAATACAAACATACCTGTGAGACACAAACATGATATTGCACAGTGATGACCACAGATTATTATAGCAGGTATAAATCACAGAGCCGGACAGAAACAATCACTGCCCTTTCTTCCAATTTTAGTTTTTACCCATATCTATGCCGGGCAACGTCTCTGGATAGTCTCTCTGACAGGTAGGCACCGATACGGTCTAGTTTCTCCGGAGCGGACAAGGCATAAAAAGTAAGCTTCTCCATGTTAGCTTTCACCAAACCATCCTTTACACAAAAAGACAAGACAGCAGACAGACAGACAGAGAGCAAGAGAACATTGCAAAGAGAGAACATTAGAGAAAGACATAAAAAGATTGATTTTAAACTTTCCTCTACTAAAAAAGAATTGTACATCGATTATTATAACCTTACAGTTACATGGTGTAATACGAGACGAATTTTTTTTTTTTTTTTTTATTTAATTTTTGCATGCTTTTTAATGTGTTACTTGTCACTTCTTTGTAATTATTTGTACAAATTTCTTAGCATATTCAGTTGTTTCAAAATAAATCCTACATCCAACGTAGGGCTGCACAATTAAGGCAAAAATCATAATTGTCGATTATTCCCTTGAGATTATAATTGTGATTATTAATTACGATTATCACAATTTACATTGAATGATGTTTATGCCATTGTTTGATGCAACTGCATGCTGTATTTTGATATGAAAATAAACAAGCTGAAAACACTAACTTTTAGTGCTTTTCTATAGTATTAAGTCTCAAATGTCAACTATCGGATTAGTTTCTTCTTTAAATAATAAAAAAGTTAAAAATATGAACGGTATTACAATGTTATACTGAAACTAAAATTTTAAAAAATGAGAAAATTCCTTAGGATAACATGTAAAAAGAAAAAAATGCATCTTAAGCACGTAGAATAACAAAAGTGGACTTTGAACAAATTAATTGCTGCTATGACCGATTACGTAATTGTGGCATCCATAATTGTAATCGCGATTAGAAATTCGATTCATTAATGAGTACTTAGAAAGCTAAAGATGAAAATGTATGTATACGTTGCAAGACATTAAACAAACGCACACACACACACCTTTTTATTTCTTAAACAAGTTTAAAATACAATGTATAAATTATTTGTTTTCTCTAATATTTTCCAACCCTAAATATAAAAATCTCTGAAACAGACAAACTAGTCTGTAAAAACAGATGAATGCAGTCAGGTGAGCATGCAGCAGATCTGTCACAGTGGTTCTAAAACGAATGAATGTCACTGAAAGCCTGCATTGCATTGATCACTGATGACTGATAACCACTCCAAACCTAGTGAAGCATCCCTTTCTCTGGCTCAGCGGCTTTTATTTCCTCTGACCTTACCTCAGGGTCCTCCGGAAAGATGTTATCCACCAGCCTCTTGTAACGGGGTCTTAGGGCCCCACAGCATCCACAAACACCTGAAACAATGGGAGAAAGTGAATTAGACCGGCAGTAATACAAAAGAAGACCTTAACACAATAACTGAGCACACAAGGACAGAAATAATATACGTGAAGGAAAAGGAAGTTTGGAAGGTTATCTCTCCAGACCCCTTTGTTTACCTCATCTATATGTAGGGCAGTATTGATCAAGAGTCTTTGTAATTATACTCAAGGTGAGGTTTATTTATTGCATCGACACATTAAATAAAGTAGACCCGTGTGCTGTAATCTAGTAAGTGAGGCCAGTCGATTCAGGGGAAAGGCATTCATCTGTATTTAGGAAACGTCTGCAGCTTGGTGTGCCAGTTAAATGGATTTGAAAAGAATCTGTTGAAAGCATTTAGAATTGTTTTGGTTTTAAGAAACTTATTCAGACATATAAAGAAACACACTGTAAATCACAGGGGAAAGTGGTAACAAGGATAATTCATCGGTTGTCATCAATTTGATGCAAATGATTTCAGGAGAATAACAAAATTTTAATTTTAAAATAAGATTGAATATGTTCACACTAGGTAATATGAACTCTGATAAACATCGGCTTTTATTTAATTAAATATTTAGAATTTTCTCTTTTTTTTGTATTTAATGATTTATTATTTTAAATCAACTTTTATTTTTACATTTTCAGTTTACATTTACATTTACATTTGAGTCATTATGTTTTATTTTTTATCTATTTTTAGTCCTGTTTCTATTTAGCTTTAAATTATTTCTAAGTTTTAATTTTATTAATTTTAGCACTGTAACCTAAACTTATTTAATTCATTTGATTGCCAAGGCAACATTTTTTTTGTTTTTCATCTAATATTTACATTTTATTTCAGCTTAATATCAGTGACCGAAAATAAATTGAATATATATATTTTTTTAGTTAACAATAGCAACACTTAGGTTAATTTTCATAACCTTATCTGTAAGCTGTAGGTATACTCAACTCCATCCATCTATACTCTATAACTGTACACCATCCATTTTAAACATATTTTTTATTTAATATTATTATTTTTTTTATATAATTATACATGTGTTTTAATTAGTTCATACTAACTGAAAGGGGCTACATGGAATATATGTTATCTTAAAAATGTATAATTCACACATTTAGGACAATTTAAGCAACCTGCAGGAAGTTTAAATGTGATTACAATTGTGAAAAACCTGACCAGTCACTGCATCTAAAATACACACTTCTCCTGCTTATACATTCATATAACTATTAAACTAAAATACTGATGCTGATTAAAAACTGTTCATATCCATGTGTTCTGTCAACTATCCAATTAAAACTCCACAAGCATGGTTTTTCAGACACACACAGACCCCTTTCTGGGTGGATGAGTCCGAGGCAGCACCTTGGTAGGACCCCTGGGAAGGACAAGGCTGTTTACACCATTACCATAGAGAAAGAGCTTTGTCATGGAGGAAAGTAAACAAACCAGGGCAAGTGGAGCGATCAGACAGCAGCGTTCAACCACCCACACAGAACTGACACAGGCTTTTCATTCTAGTCAACAAATATTAACGATCAGATCACACACAATATATACTAGTGTGTATAGAGCAGACAGATATTAAACTATATCAGTAAGAGCATCAGTCTACAAAACTCACTCATATTTGTATTTTAAATGCACCACCAAGTTCAGCATAGGTTTATTTACTCAAGCCTGCTATCCGACTAGCTACTGTCAAGCTGCCGTACACCAAGAGTGTGATTGGCAATTACACTGCGATTGGATGGATGGGAGAGGAGCTGGAGTGTGAGTCACACATTGGCCTTCCTGCTAGTGTTTTGACACATCAGCGTGACACCTCTACGCCTAAAGCAACTGAAGCAGAAGCGAAAGAAAAAAAAAACCCTGACAGTCGACACTGAAAATTTCCACCCACACACTCAAGACTGCAGTGAATCCTCTCACGCTCGCCCAGTTTTCACTCCTAGAGTGATGTGCAATGTGCAATCACTTAAAACTGACAAACAATCAGCCACGCACACGTACATGGTATTGAATGATAGCCATCTCTTGCAAAATAATATATATATATATATATATATATATATATATATATATATATATATATAAAATACAAAATGAATAAATAAATAATAATAATAAATATTTTATTTAACTATTTGTAATAAAAATAATACTACAAATAAAAGTGTTTTTGTTTTATTTATTTATTATATTTTAATATTTATAATTTGTTTTATATTATATTTTATCAGTTAATAAAGATCAAAATTGAATAAACTGATTCAAACTAGTAAAACAACAGTGCATTAAAACAATAAATGTATTATTATTATTATTATTATTTAATTGTTGTCATTTTTTTAACTAGTTGCTTAGTCTAGCTCAGTTTCCAGGGAGTTAATTATGATCAAGTGTAAAGAGTGAATTCTCCTCAAATATGTTGGAGCTTCTGCCAAATGCATGAATGTACTGTCAATAAATCATTAGGCAATTTTAAGAGAAGTAGGAGACAAAAAATAAATAGTAAACATTTACATTTAAGAGATTTGCAAGAAATCAAAATGATCTGGCCCGAGCATTTGTGCTCCTAATACCGAAGATCTTGATAATCATTCCTTCAACATAATCATAAGTATATAGCATGAAGTAAATATCAAGTTTATAAATCCAAACTCCATACAAGAGCAGCAACATGAACTGGTTTACTAGTACTGTATTAGCTAAGCGCTTTCTGATTCTTCTCAGACAGGGTAGTAACAGTTCCCTCTGGTTTACAACCCTCATAATTCTCTTATGGCTGTGTACTCCCTCTATCATTCACCCGGCACAATCAACTGACACCGACTAAGCACATAGGCAAGAATATGTGCTTTTAGATTTATTATTTTTACTTGCTATATCAGAATGCTGTACATCTAATGACAACGTTAATAAATACATGTTAACATGTTACACTCAGAAAGCAAAAACAACTAAATAATTTACACCAGGAGTGTGTTATCAACACTAGGGAAGTAAGTGCATACTTTGTTGCCAGGAACAACTCTCATTGTGGACACGCACCTCTACCATCTGCATACGCTGCAAAACAAAGACTATAGCTGGCACTGGGACAAAGAAGATTATGTCATAATAAAGAACTAGTCGTGCTGGGATGTACTACTATGGCTGATATGATATCCTCCAAGCTGGCATAGGCATACTAGAAGACATCCAGCTTTAACGGGGCTTTACATAACACACAACTCACTATGCATGTGAATGAATCAAACTCAGTATGGAAAATCAATCTTTCCGAAACACAGACGCCGGGCACCGTCTCTCTCGTCATGACGCAGTCACTCTAAATACATTTCCCCTGAATTGTGAGAGCTTCTTGAAATGACTGCTATATTTAGCACATTAGCCATCACAGATGCCATATCCCTTCAGATTGCCCAAAACGGGACAAAATATTAAAGAGACTCAATCTCATACGTTGGTGTCACTGGGGAAAAGCAGAAATACAGAAAGGGAACTTCGAACAATGTAATCTATATATTTACTTCTTTAACCTGGTCACTGTGAGCTCTACTTCCATGTGCATCTAGTAGTTCATCTAAAACTATCATTTGCATACTCAGGACTCTGTATGAGAACAATGTCGTGCCTTTTTGAAGAAGCTTTAGGATATAGTTCAATTGTTTTTGTATTGCTTATAAAACATTACATATCACCCCCCAAAATAGTTTGCAGTTGAGGACAAAATGTCAATCTAAATAACATGCAGTAAGGGTCCAAATATCAGAAAATATATTGAAAACTGGTGGTAAAAAATCTCATTTAAACTCGGATCAACACTAAAAAGTAGGATTAAGAAAAAATAAAATAAAATAAAATAAAATAAAATAAAAATAAATGTTCATGACATACTAATGATCTAAAATTTAGGGTTCTGTAAGTTTTTTTTTAATGTTTTTAAAAGAAATCTCTTATGCTGATCAAGGATGCATTTATTTGATCACAAACACAGTAGAAAAAGATAATGCTGTAAAGTATTATTATAACTTTAAATAACTAATGTCTTTTTAATATATTTAAAAATGCAGTTTACTCCAGCGCAAAAGCTTTATTTTCCAGGCAAAGCTGTATTTTTTAGCAGTCATTACTGCAGACTTTAGCTTCACATCATCCTTCAGAAATCATTCTAATATACTGATCTGCTGCTTACGAAACCTTTCTCAATACTATTCAATGTTAAAAACAGTTAATAATTTTTGTAGAAACCATGTTATATATATATATATATATATATATATATAGAATCAATATAAACACACACACACAAATCAGTTTTTGTTATTCTAGCCTACTGGAAAAAATATTAAACTGTATGTCATTGCTGATTAAATAAATCTTTTGAACTCAGATGCATAGCATAATAGATCAGCATATGGAGCTGACTTAATCTCAAAAAGCAGTTTTTTCCTAGCATGAGTGGAGAAATCTGGCTGGAAAAATTCTCAGGCTGTTAAAAATGCAATCGATCTGGTTTTGAAGTGCTAAAGCCAGTCATCTCGAAGGCATCCACGCTGTGAGAAATCAAAGCCCCAGCCTGACTGCCTGTAGTTTGTTTGAAACATCCTCAACATGCTGGTCAGATGAAATAATATGAATACAGCAGGAAATATTATATGTGTACATGCATTAGAGTAAATAAATGAATGTTGCAGTAAATCTGTGTGTTTTAGTAGTGTGTTTGAGTATTCGGCGCAAAGTAGTGTGGATGAAGCTAACCGGTAATGCCTGAAATCAAATAAGCACAATAAACAGAGCACAGCTGCAATACTGCATGCAATCTGTTGCTTCAGCATCATTCTACTGTCACTGCCATGATCTCCTGTGATGCACATGAAGCTTTCCTTCCTAAACACATGCAGGGATTTATCATTTAGACACAAAATCACGCACTCACACAATTGCCCTTACCGTACATTGATGGAAAACCTGATGAAATTCTCTGTTCTTTGCCTAAAGCCTCTTTCTCTGTCACATAGCCAGAGAGAGAGGGAGAGAGAGAGAGAGAGAGAGACACGCTCTCACAGACACTCAATCACACATGCACGCTCTCATACAGCGCATGTGACCGGGCTCCAATGACCTTGGATTTTCCAAACAATGCGGCACAGCTTTCCCTCTGTCTGGAACAATGCTGGTTTAACACACAGGTGCACACACACACACACACGCATACGAATACGAATACACACTCACACACACTCCTGCTCACATGCAGCCCCTCCTCAGCCAAGATGAATACACTCACACACCTCCTGACCATTTAACAATGAGAAAGGCAGAGAGGGAGGGAGATGAGGAGGGCGTTAGAGAGATGGAGAGTGTGAAGACACAGGATGAGAGAGGGAAGGAATCAATTGGTGCAGCCATGCGTCAGTCAACTAACCCCGCCTCCTGTTGCCCACTCTAGTAGTGTTTGATTGTTGGCTGTTATTTTCTGTTGTCTTTTTTGTTTTTAAAAATGAATAAAACATGCATTTTTTTTTTTTGACTGCTATAAAGAGAGTCTAATAAAACATTGATTTTTTTTGTCTAGAGGTTTTAATATTTAATCTAGTTTAAAAAGAAAAATGAATATTTTGTACAGAAGGAAATTCAGTTTTGAATTGTTAATTTATAATGCATGTTGTTTAAGTTTTACTATTATGTCCTATTTTTAGCAACAAAAACATAATAATAATAATAAATCCTAATTTAAAAGAAATCTAAATCTACATCAGGATAGTACAGTGCATTTTCTTGTCTGGCCTGGGAGAAGCTCTAGCGTCTGATCCATGGCATGTGGAAACGGCTCAGTGTTTAATCTGAACGTGTTTCAGTTTTTAGACACGCAGCTGGAATTGTTCATTAAAAAACATTAGAGATGGTTGATTAGCAGCATATTACCAAATACCATTAATATTTTTTGCAGTTGCTAAATGTTGTATGAGCATTCCTATATCAATAATTCATGGATTAAATTAATAATAGTCAGGCTATTTCAAAACATCAAATGTAATCAAAGTGCTATAAATGAAAACAATAGCATGGAGAAAAAGAAGAAGAAAAAATTGTATAGCCTAAAAATTAGCTTACCACCTCCGACTTGATGGTCCAACAGTTTACTGCAATCCACGAGTAGTCGTCTTGAAAAATCTGGAACACCTGAAATATTTGGAAAACTTGGAAGTTGCATCTTCTTGACTATTCTCACCAGAATAACTAATGAGACTATCTATACTTTTATATCCACATCTATATCTGAATCCTTTTTGGAAAGTCATGGGAGTACTTGACTGTTTTTTAGAGCTGTAAAGTTACATCCACTGTTGGCTGTGTATGTTAATGAGAGTCTAAAACCACCTCCTTTCCTTCCTGCCTATTGGTTT
>NC_039284.1:11067333-11112264 GCF_003368295.1 Carassius auratus
GTAGTGTTGTTGTATTGCCACGATGACCCGATGTTGTTGAATCTGTCCTCGCAGTGGAGGTCATGATGCACAACAGCTCGCAGAAGGAAGGACTTGAGCTAGGCACTCTGCTCAAAACTCCTCACATGCAGGTCTGTCTCCATCACATGCGCACACACCCCCAATTCCCCTGTTTCTCCTCTGTTTGCTGATGACCACAGCTGTGATCTCAATCCCTGTCCCAGAGCCTGAGCTCTTTTGAACACTGTAACATGACGATGAGATCAGACTCATGTCTACTCTGTAGAACTCTTTGGCTTCATCCTGAATATAACCCATCATCTCTGGCTCTCTATATCCTTCAGGCCTTTATGATGGCCCATGACTGTGTGGCTGAACAAGAGATGCAGCTGGAGCCTCTTGTTCTTTCTGTCAGTCAAAGTGAGACTCTCACCCAGTGGGGCGGGGAGACTGTCAAGATCGTGCGGATTGAGAAAAAAAGGACGTCCCATTGGTGAGGAAGTTCTTTCATTGCTTTCCGCCGAATGTTATGCACTTCTTGACATTTGAACTGTATTTTAGCTTAATGTGCACATGCGTATTTATGCAGGGAGCGACTGTTAGAAATGATATGGACAGTGTAGTCATCAGCCGCATCGTGAAAGGAGGGGCAGCAGAAAACAGTGGCCTTCTGCATGAAGGAGATGAGATCCTGGAGATCAACGGGTGGAAATCCGTGGCAAAGATGTCAACGAGGTCTTCGACATCCTGGTAATTACTTTTAAAATAAGATGGCAGGAAGAAGAAAGAGGAAAAGTCTACTGAAGTATCCAAAAGCATTCTTTGGCAACTGGACATTGAATGATGTTGTTTTTCCACATTCACAGGTGGACATGCATGGGCATACTGACTTTCGTTCTCATTCCCAGCGCGCAGATCAAACCACTTCCTATTAAAGAGACTGTGGTGAGGCTTTAAGTCAGAACTGAATTAATTACTGCTTGAGTAAAGCAATGCATAAATAGAACTTATCAGTGATTGAACCCATATCCCTGTGTTCACGCAGATGCATGTGAAGGCACATTTTGACTACGACCCCTCAGATGACCCTTACGTTCCATGTCGAGAGCTCGGCCTGTGCTTTCAGAAGGGAGATATCCTCCACATAATCAGCCAAGATGACCCCAACTGGTGGCAGGCCTACAGAGACGGGGATGAAGACAACCAGCCTCTTGCTGGCCTGGTCCCTGGTACTGTATCTCCCATGCTATACTGTGGATCCAGATTCTTGTTTAAATATTCCTTCCTAGTATTTTTGCATCGGATTTCGCTTGCATCTGTTTTTCTCACTGATTGTCCAGGCAAGAGTTTCCAGCAGCAGAGGGAGGCAATGAAGCAAACCATAGAGGAGGATAAAGAGCCTGAGAAATCAGGTTAGGGTTGCAGAGCTCATCCACACTCTTAAATGCATTTTTGCACAGCTCTAAACTCTCAACTTCTTTTGACAGGAAAACTTTGGTGTGCAAAAAAGAACAAGAAAAAGCGAAAGAAGATGCAATACAATGCTAATAAAAATGATGGTAAGTTTTTTTTCAGACTCTTGTACAGTAGTTTGTTGTAGTTGCTCCATCTCATCCATTTCCTGTTGTTCTGCAGACTTGGATAACGAGGAGATTCTTACATATGAAGAGATGGCACTATATCACCAGCCAGCCAATCGTAAACGGCCCATCGCTCTCATCGGCCCACCAAACTGTGGTCAAAATGAGCTCCGACAAAGACTCCTCTCCAGTGAGCCGGACAGGTTTGCTGGTGCTGTTCCTCGTAAGTACAAGAAAATGTCCTGATTTTCAGCTTGTGTTACTATGTAATGTCCTGAACTGCAAACTCTCTTGCCACAGACACCACACGCAGCCGTCGTGATAATGAAGTAAATGGCCGCGATTATCACTTCGTGTCCCGTCAGGCCTTCGAGATGGACTCTGCAGCAGGGAAGTTCATGGAGTCTGGAGAGTTTGAGAAGAACCTCTACGGCACCAGCACAGACTCGGTCCGACAAGTCATCAACACGGGCAAGATCTGCCTCCTCTGTGTACACACTCAGGTGAGATGGACCACTCAGAACAATGCCCTAGCACAGGGGTGACCAACTGTGTTCCTGGAGGCCACTCTGCTGCAGAGTTTACACACCGGCCTGGAAGCTTCTGGTCATCTTTAAGACTTTGATTACCTGGTTCAGGTGTGTTTAGGTTTGGAGCTAAACTTTGCTGGAAGGTGTCTCTCCAGGAGCAGAATTGGACACCTGTGCCTTAGCATGTTGTTGGGAAATTTTGGGAAATCAAGTACTACCTGCATTTCCTTGAGGATCGTTGCTATACAACTGTTCCTTCTTCCCTGTTTTTAGTCTTTAAAGGTGTTCCGCAGTTCGGACCTCAAGCCCTACATTATCTTCATAGCTCCTCCATCCCCAGGAGCGATTGAGGGCCCTCTTAGCTAAAGACAACAAAAAACCCAAGGTAAACATCGGCCCTGAAAACATCACCTCCCAGGAGCCATCCACATACAATGTTTTTGCAGTCTACTGTGCTGATTTTCCATTGTTTTTCTGTGTAAACATTGCACTAGACAGATCTCAGACCTGTGTGCATGAGTCTCAAGCCTTTTGTAGAATCTTGTGCATGATATGGTGAAAATCCTTTGATTCATTCGGTGTTCATAGTCAAAAAGACCGGCCTTTTTAAAATGTCTTGCTAATCTCTCATTATCCTATATCATCATCTGATCTTGGATTCAGTAAACTTGTTTTCTTTCTGTTGTGGTCATAGGCCTCATTAATCTGATCCTCAGTTTTTGAGTAAAACATGCATTATTTGGGGCAATGTGCACTCAAAAACTGAGGTGCAATTAGGTCTACCAATAATCAGTTGCAAAAAGAAATAGAAAACCTGTACTATTTGAAAGAAAACAAATTGATACAAAGATTTGGTACAATGAGAGATCTCACAGTAAACAGTTTTTATAAGCCAGTAATTTTTGACTGGGAACACCAAAGTGTTACAAGGTGGGAGTTGTTATACCCTGTGTGAGCAAAGTCAGTACGTTTAATCCACTGCAATAAGATTTAACTAGCATTTTAGGAAAAAGAAGATCATCTCTGGGTCAAAATGACCAGAACACAACATGAGGGTTAAAGAATGACCCCTTGCATTTTTCCCCCATTCCCTTGCCCTCTGTCTCGCGTTTTAAATGCAAAATCATTTCTGCGACTACTACTCCCGTTTTCGTGGTTTAACACCCTCTCTTGTTTCAGCCTGAGGAGCTGAGAGACATCATTGAGAAGGCCCGTGAGATGGAGCAGAATTATGGCCACCTGTTTGACGCCGCCATCGTGAACACCGACCAGGACAAGGCCTACCAGGAGCTTCTGCGTCTCATCAATAAACTAGACACTGAACCTCAGTGGGTCCCCTCATCCTGGCTGCGCTGATGAAGCCCACTCACAGCAACCCCTCCACAGACGGGTGTTAATGAAGAGAAGACTGTTTGTGAATCGCACACTCTCGGGTTCCATGGAGTTGATTGAATGCTGCTGTCTTTACACTACAGGTTCAACACTAGATTAGGACACTACGCGCCCTCTGACCTAGCCAGAAGTGTCTGTCTGCACTGATCTTTCAGCAGGCTGAGGGAATGAGTTTTTATGTCATAATTCGGTTGATCGTGGTGTGTTTTTGAGTCCTGTTACTCACATTCCAGTGAGAGTGTCACCAGCACTTTGTGCAGCAGTAGAAATAGGGCTTCTATACTGCTTTTGATAACTATTTATGATTTGTAAATATCTCTGTATGTATTTTTAAAGAAGATGTTGGACAAACGTGGAGGGTTTTTGTTGTGGAAAATCAACTGTATTAAAAGTCACCGTTTTAAAAGTCCAATGAGATGTTCAAACTCCAGAATAGTTTGGGTTCCCTGACATTATTAGTGGACAAATATGTTCGTACACTCTTTCTTTCACTCTGAAATATCAAACTGATTGTTTCAATGTTTCAAGAGCAATCCACGCAGTGAGATTCAGTGCCTCATCTGAACCAACTCTTTCAAGCTACAAGGCACTAAAAGAGATACCTGTCAAAGCGGACGGAGCGCCTTCTATCCCTGGCGGCGGCTGCCACTGCAGTGTCCTGATGGCAAGCAGACACCTGTTGATTATGACGAGAAGTTACGATATGGTACACCTTCAGGTTTTTTGGTGGAGTCTTGCAAGGCCCACCAATATGAAGCCTAGATGCAAGATTTAGAGTTGGCTAAATGAAAGGCCTACTGCTCTCTGTCTGTCAGTATTCAACAATGCACTATGCCAGCACTCAAGAAGTGGTAGCCAGTATGTAAACCAGTAATTTGGGACAGCAATACAGGGAGGTTCACCATCTGAGTGTCAGCGCGGCGTAGTCCTAGTCAGTGCTTCTGCACAATTTAAAATGTTTCATTTGTGATATGGTTTTGATTGCATTTGAAGGCTCGTGTGTTGTTTTTACCCATTTCAACATGAGCAAAGGGCTGGTGTTTTAACTTGTGGTAATCCTCTACATTATTAGGATCTCATGAAAGCTGCCAAGAACATGTACTGGTCATATTTCGCCCCAAACTTAGAAAGGAAAAACGAAAACGAAAAAAAAATATATATATATATATATATATGTATATATGTATATGTATATATTATATATAATTATTGTAATAAAGTTAAAATGCTGTTCAACTCATTAGAATCTTTTTTTTTTTCTGTTTAATTTTGGGGTGTAATCTTTCCTGGGCGTGTTTCATGAGTTTTTTCCCATTGGGTGTTCCATAGCTTTGGATGATCAAAATTATGGAACATCAGCTTCATGTTGAGGTGAGATGAGTGTGCAGAATGTATGCTTATGAATGCATGATTTGGGGGTATGTTTGGCTCGTGCAATGCTGGAAGGGAGGAACACGACCTTAATGGACCGAAAGCTGTGCTTGTGTTTGTGTGTGCATGCATGATTAGTAACAACGCTTTTAAAAGAAGGTCTGTCAGTAATTGGCAGACAAGTATTCTCTCCATCGCTGATTCAAGCACACACAGGAAACAGCGTTACTGAGATTTGTTCTGCAGAACTGTTTTTGCTGTTGTTGCTTTTTTTTCCCTCTCTATTTTTTTCCTGAAGATAATCAGTCTATTTAGAAACATTAGGAAACAGCTCTGAGGTTTTTTACTCATGTGCACTACACTTGTGTTTGTGTTGTGATTGTGGATGGAGCCAGTAACCTGCTGTGCTTCACCTCACTCATGTGATCTAGTCACATGCCAGTCAACTGGAAGTAGAATTAAGGAACGTAAAAGAATCACCTTTTCCTTCTCAACTGTTTTTGTATGAATTATACAAGTGAATTAAAGCCCAGATTAATAGTGTTTTTGTCTTTTTCTTTATTAATTAGATGGTAATTGTATTAATTTATGGAGATTCTGTGCATATATAATATATAAATATTACATTTGAACCTGTTCATTTTTAGATCTTGGAACAGTGCTGGGAAATTATTAAAAACTCAAACCGTTATGAGGCTGCTGAAGAAATTGTGCTTAATTACTAAAATGAAAATAAAATACCAAAATCTTAGCAATCCTAAAATTATAAATAATAATTCTGTATGCTTTTTATTTTAATTTAGATTAATAAATATATTCAGCAATGATGCATTAAGTGACAGTTAAAACTTTTATATTATAATTTTTTTTGTGTTTTTTGTTTTTACTTTCTATTCAGCAAATATTTGTCCCAAAACAATTAAGCTATTTTCAATATTTATGATTATAAATATTTATTTAACACCATTTCGCAATATTATTGTTTTACTATATTTCAGAATTTTTATTATTTATTGTTGGAATTTTAAAAAACACAGAGATGCTCAAACTCAAATATTTTGTGAATCATTGGCATTATAACAGAATCAGCTAGTCTGCAAGTGCGCCTGCCGAACCACTCGATGGCGGAACAGAGCGACTGAACACTCCACGAACAAAACAATGACTTCCTCTTCCGCCTGGGTTTTTACATGCTGATAAAATAGACATCAGAGAAAGCGCTGTTCAGTTTCCCTTACTTTTTAATTTGTATATGTGCACTTCTCATCATCAAATAAAGGACGTCAAGTAAACTCCAGTACACATTCCTCCTAACGTTATATATCGGTAAGTTAAAGAGAGTATGGTTGTAGTGGCAGTGCTTTGTTTTGAACTGCATCATTTAGTCGATTTGGTGATCAGTTGTAGTTTATCGTATGTTCGATGTCCAGTTTTTGTGTCTTCATTCTTAACACTAGACAGAACCTTACAATCAAAAATGACTGTTTACTTGAGAAGCTTTTCTTATCGGTTGCGTCCCGAAACCAAGTGAGCTTTCTACCCAGGCAGCTCTCACAAGCAGACTTTTCTCCTTCTGCCAGGATCAAGATGCCAGGACTCAGCTGTAGATTCTACCAGCACAGGTTTCCCGAGGTTGAAGATGTGGTGATGGTCAATGTCAGATCGATAGCAGAGATGGGCGCCTATGTGAGTCTGCTGGAGTACAACAACATCGAGGGCATGATCCTGCTCAGCGAGCTCTCCAGACGACGAATCCGATCCATCAACAAACTCATCCGGATCGGCCGCAACGAGTGTGTGGTGGTCATCCGTGTGGATAAAGAGAAAGGTAGGGCTGTGAGTCAAACTTAAGAATCTTGCTTTATTTGATCCATTCCTCCTTTTCAGCCGTGGCATCCATATTTCCACAGGCTACATAGATTTATCCAAAAGAAGAGTATCACCTGAAGAGGCCATTAAATGCGAAGACAAGTTCACGAAATCTAAAACTGTGAGTATGCCTTGTCTGGTTAACGGTGAAAACACTTTGACCGGCTGACCACATGTTGAAATCAGCACAGGCAGTACCCTCCATTGAGTTCCTCTAGATCTGGAGCTTTGTATTCTTTCCAAAAGTCATGAAATATTTGCCTAATAATAGGTGTTCTTTGGTGCTCCAAAGATATCGGTACAACAGCGCTCATCAATGTCAAAGTATAGTCTAGAATAAATTTCAGCCTGTCGCTTCAGTTGTCAAACATTTGATATTGGACAGCTGTTATGACACAGATGTTTAATAACTGATGATTGTTTTTATTAACTAACATTAACTAAGATACTGTGACAGATGTATTGCTCATTGTTCGTTTATGCCTTTCCTAATGTTAACTAACGGGACCTTATTGAAAAGTGGCGTCATTCTAAACCCAGATGTCATCTATGACATTTTTTCATGACCATGTGTTTGTCTTTTTCACTGACAGCGTACTGACAAAATGTACTGACGTGTTAAAGCTATTGTTATCCTATTTTTGTCCTCCTGTCAATCCCACTCAGCAAGCTCAGTTCAACCTCTCTATGTCTAAAACCCAGTGTATGGCCATGGTCTCATAGATGTTGTATATTTGCATGTTGTTACAGGTTTACAGCATTTTGAGGCATGTAGCTGAAGTCCTAGAATACACCAAAGATGAGCAGCTAGAGAGTCTGTACCAGCGAACCGCATGGGTGTTCGATGAGAAGTACAAGCGGCCTGGATACGGCGCCTATGACATCTTTAAGCAGGTTGTGTCGTAAGTATGCATTCATCAATCACTTATTGACTATGACTAGAATATTCTTCTATCACGATTGTGTAAATTGCATTCTGTGTGCAGAGACACTTCCATTTTAGATGGCCTGGATTTGACAGAAGAGGAAAGGACTGTTCTGATTGATAACATCAACAGACGACTCACTCCGCAGGCTGTTAAAATAAGAGCCGACATTGAGGTGGCCTGCTATGGCTATGAGGGTATCGATGCAGTGAAAGATGCTTTGAGGGCTGGACTCAAGTGTTCAACTGAGTGCATGCCAATCAAGGTAAGAACCTTTCTGCTCCGGTTAGAAACATTACTCAAAATTGCACCTTGTTTGTGACAAATGTGTTTTTTAATATCTGAATGAAAAATATATTATTAATGGAAAATGTCCGTCAGTCATGTGGTACCAAAAACGTTTTCTTAAAACAGATGAAAGAGGCTCCTAGCGATCCAAATTGGCTCAATATTACATTGCTTTTGTTGCAGATCAACTTGATTGCCCCTCCGCGCTATGTTATGACCACAACCACGCTAGAGCGCACAGAGGGCCTTTCTGTGCTCAATCAGGCCATGGCTGTAATTAAAGAGAGGATTGAAGAGAAGAGAGGCGTCTTCAACATTCAAATGGAGGTGAGAAATGATCATCATTTCTAATTTTTTGTCTTGTATTGAATAGCATTTGACCTTATTTCAATGTCAATGCAGCCAAAAGTGGTAACGGACACCGATGAGACTGAACTGGCTCGGCAGCTAGAGCGGCTGGAGAGAGAGAATGCAGAGGTGGATGGAGACGATGATGCAGAGGAGATGGAGGCCAAGACTGATGACTAGCTTGAAGAAACCCAATTAAACCAGCATTGCCATATTCATTCACGAGACTTGAGAGTTACAGTGAATTGTTTATCGTACCACAAGGACTGAAAAGCCATTGATGGAAAGCACCGCTTCCGTAATACCAGGCAGATTAAGGGTGAATTGTGGCAGGCAGTGAAAGCTGGACGTACATTCATAGACATTGGCTTATCAGATGAGTTGTTGGAGGAATGCCTTCCATGAACACTAGAGTGTGGCTTGTGGGGTATTAATAATACAGATTTCAACAGCGTGGTTGTTTTAAGTGACCTTCTGTCTCCAGTCTCATTCAAGAAAGATGTAGTCTGTGGTGAAAAGGCTTTTCTTGATACGTTTACTTCTGTTTATCTAAGCCTTCTGTTGTGGATGCAGAACTAATAAAGCAAGATTTTTTTTCATGTATATTTGTTTTTCTGTGCTGCCTGTTTTGTCTAAGATGTTAGATATGTTATGGAATCTATATTCATAGTATTTTAGCAGATACACTACCGTTCAAAATGTTGGGGTCAGTGATGTTTTAAAATATCATCTTGGAATTAAGAGGTTCAGTCTGACATTATTTATGCTGTAAAAAATGATTTACATTTTGTGTGTGTGTGTGTGTATATAAAAAGGGGTTCTATCAACAAAGTATATGGAATGCAAAAACCTTTAAGCTCAATATCTCAAAACCACTCTGAATGTAGATATAATCCTATAATTCCAAGGTGGCGATATATAAAAATATGATCAAATGTATTTCACAATATAGGTAATGTACAATATTTTTAGTGTATTTTTTAAAATCTAATCCATGCAGCCTAGCGTAAGAGACTGATCTCAAATGTCATATTAATTAATCTATTAGGAAATCTGTTTTATTGCATTTATGCTAGTTATAGCTTTTTAAAATTGTATATATATCCATGCTTTTACCCATGGTGACTGGTATTTCCACAACTAAAATAAAGCAGTCACTAAACAGTTTGCCATGGTAGCTATAGTTTTCATCTAAACACTTGTTTATTGTCACTGGGATCTCATGCAAACAATTAAAAGAAGGGAAAAAGAAAAGCACCAGTTGCGCCCCATCTTTACACAGATCTTCAACAGATCTCTGGTCATCCCACTCCACCATCATCCCTGTTCCAATGAAACCCAAGATAACAGGACTTAACGACAACAGACCTGTGGCTCTAACGCAGGGTTCCTCAAATTTTGCCCCGGAGGGCCAATCTGCTGTAGAGTTTAGTTACAACCCTTATCAAGCTCACCAACCTGTGATTTGCTATGCAGGAACATGGATCTCCTGAGCCAGATTTGAATATCCCTGCCTGAATATATGTCTGTTGTCATGAAGTCGTTTGAAAAAGTGGTTCTGGATTATCTGAAGGACATCACTGGACCCTTACTGGACCCCCTGCAGTTTGCATTACCGAGCAAACAGGTCCGTGGATGATGCAATCAACATGGGATTGCACTTCATTCTGCAACATTTGGACAAAACAGGGACTTATGTGAGGATACTGTTTGTGGACTTTCAACACCATCATCCCAAGAGCCCTCCAGACCAAACTGATCCAGCTCTCTGTTCCTAGCTCTATCTGTCAGTAGATCACCAGCTTTCTGACAGATAGGAAACAGTTAGTGAGACTGGGGAAATTCATGTCAAACAGCTGCTCCACCAACATTGGCGCCCCTCAGGGATGTGTTCTCTCCCCTCTGCTCTTCTGCCTGTACACCAATGACTGCACCTCTAAAGACCCTTCTGTCCAGCTCCTGAAGACACTACAGTCATCGGCCTCATCCAGGACGGTGACAAGTCTGCTTACAGACAAGAGGTTGAGCAGTTGGCTGTCTGGTGCAGTCTTAACAACCCGGAGCTGAACACGCTCAAAACAGTGGAGATGATCGTGGACTTTAGGAGAAACCCCCCTGCACTTTCCACACTCACCATCATGAACAGCACTGTGACTGCAGTGGAGTCATTCAGATTCCTGGGAACCACCATCTCTCAAGACTTGGAGTGGGACAATCACATTGACTCAATTGTGAAAAAGGCCCAACAGAGGTTGTACTTAATTCGCCAGCTGAGGAAGTTAAACCTGCCACAGGAGCTGCTGAAACAGTTCTACTCAGCTGTCATTGGGTCTGTCCTGTGTACAATAACTGTCTGGTTATTGGTTGTTTGGTTGTTTGGTTCAGCTACAAAATCAGACATCCGAAGACTACAGGGAATAATTCGGACTGCTGAAAGGATTATTGGTACTCCCCTTCTCACCCTTCAAGAACTGTATACATCCAGAGTGAGGAAAAGGGCTCAGAAAATGACTCTGGATCCCTCACATCCATGTTGCCCCATCTTTGAACTTTTGCCATCTGGTCGGCGCCTCAGAGACGCAAATACCAGAACAGTCAGGCACAAGAACAGTTTCTTCCCCAATCTACCTCATGAACAGTTTAATGTTCCCTACTTATTCAATAAAAATGTGCAATATCCTATATATATATATATAAGGTAAAATATTTTTTAAACCAGAATGTTATAGTATTTTCTAAATAGTAAAAATGGGAATAAAAAAAAAAAAAAAAGTTTTCTCTAGACTCAGTGTGTAATTCAGTCTCCCATGGAAAGATGGCGCTGTTGTATCACAGTTTGGCCTGTAGGCTCAACCCAAAACGCTTTTGTAAAGTTGCAGACGATTTCATTCAGGTATTCAGCATTATTAAGCATTTTGCTTTTGTGTGGAGGTCGTCAAGCAGCTGCACGTGTGGAAGATTCCACGTGTATTTGAAATACTCAGGTCAGCCTCTGAATGTTTCGGTTAGATTTACAAAGCATCTGAGCATTTGTAGGCCATTCTGTATATGGACACATACAGCTGGTTTAATGCATTTGCAATAATGTCCACTCAGGAGTCCTAATGTTCCTGTTTCTATACATTGCATAGGTGCAGGAGTCCACATGTTTGGCTTGCTAAATGAGACACTGGACCATGAGAGCCTCAGCTGCCTGTGTTGTGTTCACATGAGAATACTTCATAATGTCAGGAAGCCTGGAGCCTGCACACCCAATCACTCAGGTACTGTTCAGAGCGCTAAGATAGAGGCATGCATTCATGTAGCTATTCATTCAGTGTACTTGTTTCCATACAGGTGTGTAGTATATTTTCATCTGCTTTATATGTGTGCTTATATTTTTCTTTAAATAACTTTTGGATGCATCTTAATCATTTTAATTGAATATGTCATGTACAATTTTGTATTGTATTTTGTTTATATTTAAGTGTAAGGGGATCTAAAGGTGAATATAATGAAAAACAAAGCCAGTCAAATATGTCCACACTTTAATTTGTAGCCTACTGTATATTTTCATCAGACATAGGGTTCATAATACATTAGGAATCTGCTGTTGGACTGAACTGAACTGGACTGCTAATTGATAACTTGGGTTTTAGGTGCAAGTCTCTCCTATTTTCATCTGACCATCATGCCTTCACAGGACTCTGATCTCTCACATATGCATTTATTATCTGGAAGTGGTATAATGTGGTTAAAGAAGTTCAGGTAAGAAAACGTGGGAGAAGTTATTATAAGTCATCATCATTATATTAACTCTATATTTATATTAAAGTTTGGGGCATTAACTACTTTAATTTATTTTATATTTTTAAATGAATAAATAAGTATTAATTTTTAATTATTATTATTTTTTATTATTTTTTTTTGTAATTAATACATTATTAACTTATTAATTATGAAGTAAATAATTAATAATTTAATTCAGCATGTATACATTAAATGAATCAAAAGTGACATTTATAATGTTACAAAACATCTCTATTTTAAATAAATGCAGTTCATTCTATTCATTAAAGAATTGTGAAAAGTATCCTGGATTGCACACACACACACACACACACACACACACACACATATATATATATTTATGTACACAAATAAATGCAGTCTTGGTGAGCATAGGAGACTTCTTTCAATGTCTTGAAATGTCACTTTTTATTATCTTAGATTTTTGGATCTGCTTTGCTGCTCTGAAGGAAATCTAAAAGTGAAAATTTACTTTAAACGTTCTACTTTAATTAAAATACGTGAGAAACTATTGTCAGACACTGAAATGTTCGCATCTCATTTGTTCACCTTTTCGTTTTCAAAAACCGTGAAAAGAATGGAAATGTGGCTATTTAGTGAAGCCTGTTTGAAATCAACTTGAGAGATTTGTTCCGAACTCCTAATTTTGAAACTCTACATTCGTCGCACCTGTTCATTTAATTGTAAGAAATCAATCTCTTGTTGCAAAATTGAGTTAGCTCCCCTTCACTGCACACTCAGTCAGGTTAACATGATTAACTGCTAATGAGGGGTTATTTCTGTCACTGCTGCGTCAAAGGCTGCGTAAAGTGTGTGTGTTTGTGTGTGTGTGTGTGTGTGTGTGTGTGTGAGAGAGAGAGAGGGAGAGAGAGAGAGAGAGAGAGAGAGAGAGTGTGTGTGTGTGTGTGTGTGTGTGTGAGTAATTAAGAGCCATGTTAATCTTAAAGAGTCGTCTTGGAAAAAGAATCCCTTCATTATCACCTTTAATATTAATTAGTTTTTGTCCCTTCTATAAGATTACGCACTACTCATGCTAAAATAGTTTTATGCAATCTCATACTTTTTGGATGGATTCTGCCTCATGTTGCTTTGATTCAGGGTTCGTATTGGTTCCACTATTTTTTTTTTTTTTATATATATTTTTTTTTAATTATCTTCTTTTGAGATGGCTTAAGGAAACATAAAGAGTAAATATGAGACGAAATAATGTTCCCTGTTTATGGAATGTTTTCATTGCACAAGTCTACCATGTGATGGAACCAAAGTATCAGTAAACAGGAGACCACGCTATTCTTAACCATACTGTTAGAGCCTCAAATGAATACACTTGACATGTCATAAGGCTTCCAGCAGTTTCAGACGGGCTTTGGCTACAAAATGATGAACTAAGCTCTCGTTATGAAAATGTACCATCCTTGTGTTTGACTATCATACTGTCACAAAAAAATTTTTTTTTCTTTTTTTTTAAAAAAAATAGGCAAAGTAAGTTTTGAATCTTCCGTCTGATGATTTGCAAGAAAAAAATTATATATATAAATATTTTTTTTTGTATAATATATTATTTTATATCTTAATATTTGACAAATAGATAAAAAAAAAACTAAATGATATTTATAATAATTATTACATTGCAACTGTATGTTGCCAGAAGTTTGTCAAGTTTATCACAAGAGCCTGATCTGTACAACAATGTATAATTTTGTGTGATTAACATATATAATGATTAGATGTATATGAGTGTTTGATTGTAGTTCAAAGAAGAAATATTTGTCCTAACTAAAAAAATAAAAATAAAAATTGGGAAAGTGTATTCACTTCTGTGTTTGGGTTTTGTTTGTGAAATAAAGTTACCACAAATTAAGAATTAATTCCCTCAGTTTAATTAAATAGTGCCGAAGTAATGGATAAGTGTCTTTCTAAAGTTTTTATTTTTATTTTTTGAAAAATACACAAAAAAATAATACTTGCAAAATTTACATTAAATAATTTTTTTTTCCAAACCATGCTCTACCCATAACTGTGAGGAAATCAAAAAATGAGCTGTCATCAAGATGTTGTTTGGCCACAGTACCAAACGTTTCCACTAGATCACTAGTCATTTTTGACTGTAAGGAGTACAAGTGTGACTATTTTTTCATTTTCAAATTGTGTGTGTGTTTGTCTTTAAATAGCAAGTGCCAAAACCTTTACCAAGTTTTAGTCTTTAGCCATTCTAATTAAATTAAAAAAAAGAGCACCAGAGGGTAAGAAGAACCCTTGTAGATTCACGATCCCCCTGTAGTACAAACAAAACCTTCGGCTGCTTCACAGAACCACTTTTATGAACGTGTTTAACACAACCAATACATCCAGCAAGGCAGCCTTTGACACCTTCATTCATACCTGTGTGAAGCACCGATCGCTGAGGGTTTGTCTGTGATTGGATTGAATGGATGAGGGCATGTTGCAGCTGGGTTGTCTCCACAGGGAAGTAAGGTTAATTAGGAGAAGATGAAGAGGTTGATGATGGATTGAGGTCTATGGTGCAGTGTAGATGCATTCAGGCCTAGAGATGACACAACAATTTCCCCTGCCCTGCCCTGCCCTGCCCTGTCAGCCTTCAGCTTACGCAAGCAAACGTGCTGCTGGCTCTAATGCTGTTGGCCCGATTCGGTGGCACTAAACCACAATCCAGGTTTGAATCATCGTGCTCATGTTGTGTTCCAAATGTAGCTTTCACTCACTTGTTTGCTGCCAGCACATCAAACTCTCTTGTATGTTATCAACAACAGCTGCAGCTAAATAATATTCATTATGAAGAGGAACTGCCACATCCGTCAGTAGTTTTTTAGTGTTTTACCTGAGTTTGAGCTTTCTCAGCTGCACTCATGACATTTCTATTGGACTGGTAGGGTTGAAAATGTTTCAGCCATATCCCTATAAATCAGCAGACGCACCCTGGGACTGAAGCATGGGTGAGGAATTCATTGCACGTGCAAGTGCTGGATCTTTTCTATGGAGAAAAACAATCAGTGTGAGCTCAATCTTTATCTCTCAGCCTTCACACTTGTGGACTGAGCCTCTGCTAAGCCCCGCCTTCAAACATCACTGACCAATCCTAACTTAGCAACTACTGCCTTTCTGCCATTTTCAAGCCTTCCCTGCTGAAAAAAATAAATAAAATCTAAACTAGTTCTTATCTGGTCTGTTCATTGGTTTTTGAGGGGGGTTGGGCAATTTTCCACCTAAACATCTAACTTTGACTGAAAGACCAGCAAACTAGTTCTAGCTGGTTTGAGCAGGTTCTTTTAAGAGGGTTTACTATTAAAAGAGTTTACTTTTTTTTCTTTCTTTTTTTTGATAGTTTTGAACACAATTTTAGGGCATTATCCAAAAAAATATTTAATATAAATATAAGTTATATTTATTTTCCTTATCGTTTTTAACACGTTTTTGTAGAGCGTTAGTAAGAACTCATTTGCTCCATTTAATAAACGTATTTAATTGAACACACATACTTATTAAACAGACACTGCTGTTCAAAAGTTTATGATTTTTAATACTCTTTAAATAAATCATTTACTAATCAAGGTTGCAGATCAAAGATACAGAAAACATTTAATGTAATTTGCTGATACTTTGTAATTAACTGTGAAATTTATTAGCAATTTGTGTGTGTTATAGTAACTGAAGTGTTCACCATACCATAGTGAATGTTTAGTGAAAACTACCGCTGGATAAAACAAGTTCTATCTTCATATATATATATATATATATATATATATATATATATATCAGTCAAACCCCAAATTTTTCAGAAACCAGATATAAAATAAATGGTTCCTTTGAAGCAAAAAGGCTTTTTCTCTTTAAAGAAATCAAGATTTCTCTTTTTGTATCATAGCTTTGATGAACTGCTTCATATCAAATATGTACCGCTGTTGGATTTTTGCATGGCACAGCGAGCGTCCCGAGCAATAAAACAGCGCGAGCCTTTCGCGAAACGTGGCAACCGGGCTCCCATAATCCTCAGCCCCGCACCTGTGTTGATATTGCTTCATTTCTCTGATGATGTGTGGCAATAATCAGAGGAGATCCTGAACACAGATATGTTCTCTCTTGGCTATTGAGCCATCCACCGCTTCCAGCCATGCACCTGTACCCCTCCTCGCTCCTGCAGCAGCGAGCCGTCTTTTGCTTGGCATTTCTCATTAAAAACTTGCTCAGCTTGACACCGTGGTTTCCTAAGTGAGGCTTTCACAAAGAATCTATCAGTACAAACACCTGACAGCTTGTTAATAACAGATTTCCACCACAACAATACGCCACTATCGTTGGCGCTCCTGTTATACTTGATCTCTGGTGCTCTTAAAGACAGAGCAATAAAGTCACGGCTCTCGGATATCAGCATTTGTTCCCCACATTTGTGCCTAACTGGACATAAGGTGGATAAGGTCAGACTGACTTTGGAAAGACAGCACGTGCCAGCAGGATCTGGACTGGATTGCGCTAACATGACCTCGATGTTCAAAACCACATTGAATTTATTACATTTTTGGGACTTGATTTTCTAACAGCCTATTTTGGGGCGACGTGACATACTGCTCTGAGCCATAAGTAGAGTCTATCCTCTTTAGCATAGGATTTAATGATGCTTGAATGTGCACTCTCTTACATGTGCGGCCCCTGCCACCAGAAAAGTTTTTGAGAGGCAAGTTAACAGACCGTGAAAAGGCGGCACAGATGGCAACATCCTAGGTGGTAATTATCCAGCACCTCCTCTAGAAAAAAGGCAAGAAAGTAGAAAGTAAAAACACAAGATGGGTGTTGCCATCAGGTCAGACTCTGACACCTCTTGCAAGTCAAATCAAATCAAGGGGGTCCTGTGGGGACGGAGGCGGGACTGATGTCACAGGTCAAATCGTCCAATAAGAGGATGATTTCTAGCTTCACTGCGTTGCATGCTTGAGAGGGATCAGCATTCGATAACGAGTTTCGGGGTTTTTTTTTTTCCCTAGTTTTTTGTATTCGATGAGCTGATCATTTGCCTTGTAAGCGCCTCAGTAAGGGTGAGCCGACCATAATAGGAGCATTTATGCAACATTAAAGCTGTCGTGAAGAGCTTAAATGTTTATTTTGGTGCAGATCTATTAAAATTAGAGGTGACTGTTCATTTGAATCCTGCTTGATTTTTTGGGTGGGGGGATTCGATGCATATTACAAAGAGATGGCTGCTCCAATGTACGAGCGCCCATGCAAAAATATGTTAATGCTGCCCATATTAGAATCTTTGTCTGGTTGTCATTCTCGCATGGGGCACATCAAAGCCATATGACCTGATTTTGCACCTGCTGTTTAATTAAATTTACAAGACAGACACACTCTCCACTCCTGGTGATATACAAATCAGTTTTTATTACCCCGGCCCTGTAATTTACAAGGCAATTGACTGCTGTGTGGAGATGGTGCCTGCCAAAGTGGTCCCTCAGAAAAGATATAGAAACTCTCGACACTGCTTCGGTTCTGCTTCTTATGAGAAAGTTTGAGTGGCGTAGATAATGCACTGTAGGGATATATCTGCCTTGATGAAGAGGGATTTTACATTAGAGATATAGACTTTTTCATGTAATAATGCAATATTATTGGCAAAAAAAAAAAAGGTATTGTTTTATAATAGCTGAACTGAATCTGCTAGTTTTTTTTTTTTTTTTTAGTATCTTAGGGGAACGAGTGTATTCATTTAGCATGGTATATCTTCAGGTAACATACCTTGGAATGTCGTGACTGACCAATCAGAATCAAGTATTCCAGAGAGCTGTTTAATAATATACATTCATAAATTGACTTGCATACTTGTTCTATTATGAGCATGTTTTTATTTTTATTTCTGAATTAAAACTCGTTTTTATATTTTTGAGGATTAAAGTCAAAATACCATAGTATAATTTAAAGCCCCATTACAAAAATTAAATTCCAAAAAAGAAAAACCTTACTTAATAGTTTAGCATGATGTTTTACAATTTTATCTTTTTGAAGAAAATAAATAATTAAAAAGCTATCTGCCAAATCAAAACCCCATGGTGCGATCAAAATCATATATCTGTTATGTATATAAAAGTCCCATGACTCATTACTTCGTGAAATTAACAGTTTTTTCAAAAAAAAAAAAGGTGTATTTATTTCAGGTAAAAAAAAAGAAAAAAAAAGGACAATGCTAAATTGTGTAGCATACAAATTCTGCTTTGTATCTTTTCAAAGGGCTCAGAGCATAATAATACATTTATCAGATTTATCCTCTACTTATCATTCTGAGCAAACAGGCAATACATCTCTCACTAAGTCTGTAAATCTGTGTTATATCTGATTTGAAATTGCAGGGGTATTTCAATACAAGACATTTCAGCCATCTAAATCCTTTAATTCTGTTGTAACATGTTAAATTCCATAAAGCTTGACAGGCTCAGAGCATATCTCCAGTATCTGTGCGCTTGGTGCTGATTTGCTATTGCATGTGATTCAGACATGCCCCCGGTCGCTGTGGAGTACGCTTCTCAGGCAATCTATAATAGATGATGAAATTTGGCAAGCGGTCGAGCCTTATGGTCCATTCTTCCTCCCGCAGCTGCTTGTTTTCTCACAACTCATCTGTGCTGACCAAGTTGTGTGCCGGAGTACGTGTCTGGGTCCGTATGTCACCAGCTCTGCCTACGAGCGCTCCTCCTGCAACTTTCCATTATTCAACACGTCAGAGGAGAAGAAAGACAGATGTTTAGAGGGTTCCCTCTTTTAGCACACTTGCATGGAGAACAGAAAGTTCTAAAGCACACAGACTACAGATGAAAAGAATGCATCCAAATTCACAAACAAGTTCACTTTTGTGACACGCTATTTGTATTTAAATGCAAGTCTGAGCTTGTTGAATTCATTATTTCAAATTTCATAATTTGATTGATCCACTTATCTTTGGTGTCACAATTATGGGCCTATATTAACCTATTTAGCATGCCCTCTTTTGAATATCCACTATGTATAATTCACCATCCTGTGATCTTTAGCATCTTTTTTGATATTCTGTGATTTGAAGTGCACTGATATCTCACATACATTTAAATGTTGAGTGTTTTGGTAAAGTGTTGATAAAAATATGAAAGAAAGAAAAAAATTGTTAAAATGAATTATCTATATATTAGATGAAAAAAATGTAACTCAATGAAAAATATCAATCTTGGCAACTACCTGAAATTGTAGAAGTAGAAGTACTAAAATTTCGCAGTGTGAGTAAATAAAAACTACAACTGAAATAAAAAGAAATTCGACCTAAATAATAAAATAAAAAGAAAACTAGATAGAAATGATTAAAAACAAAACAAAACAAAAAAACTGTGTGTATATAATCGATATAATCAAAGACACCGATATTCAACAAATAGTTACATTTATTAAAGGGGTGGTTGACTGGTTTTGACTTGGTTTTGTTTCTTTTCTTTTCTTCTCTAGGCTTGATTGTGTTTATGGGGTGCAGTCTAACATGTGTTCATGCTTCGTGTTTTAAAAAAGCCCCCAAAACAAACATTATTTTTCAGGAAATTTACCTTTACTCCACACCAATCTGTTCCTTCTCTGACAAACGCCTTGATTATTTCCTGTCATTATGAAGCCCTTCCCTCAGAAATACACGATGAGCTGAGATTGGTCAGCTGACCCAGTGCGTTATGATTTGCTAAACCGCCTCGAGCGTGTCTGAACATCCCGCCCCTCTCAAGCTCAGAATGTGCTCCTGTTGTATTGTAAACAATGCTTCCTTTATATTACTTGGTTTTGAAACTTATGAATCCATTAGAATCGTAGGAGACAGAATCGTGCTTCATATATGAAAATATTTTTATGTGCATCCCTAGTTTTCTCTTCCTCTTCTCTAAAAGCAGCACTACATGGCCTCGCCCCTTTTGTTGTGTGTTTCCAGGGACAGGGTTTATTTGGGTTTGTGATGTAACGAACCCGGGAAGAAGCTTGTTGTAGTCCCTACCAGCCGTTTTTGTTGGCATTAAACTTCCAGAAATTTAAAAGCTGATTATCTCCGTTTGCATTGAACTTTCAGTGCAGCAACTTTGCTGATATTGTTTATGCTCAAACAGCAACATTACACACTAACTAACATTAAAGGTCCCCTTCTTCGTGATCCCATGTTTTAAACTTTAGTTAGTGTGTAATGTTGTTGTTAGAGTATAAATAATATCTGTAAAATTCTGAAGCTCAAAGTTCAATGCCATGCAAGATATTTTATTTAACAGAATTTGCCTACAAAAAACGACCCGTTTGGACTACATCCCTCTAGTTCCTGCAGTAATGACGTCACTAAAACAGTTTTTTGACTGACCTCCACCAACATGAATTCACAAAAGGGGGGCGTGGCCTTGTTGTGCTCTAAAGGAGAAGAAGGAAGAGCTGCGTTTGTGTTTGCAATGTCGTTAAAACGCTGTTATTTTCATCTCTGAGTCCTATCACCTTGTTTGGGCTTCCCAGGGACACTGTACTTGGAGATTAATGGTTACAATTTATGTTTAACTAATTATAATTAGTTAATTATAATCCACATGTAAAACTATGTGCAGCTCATTTTACTGAGGACAGCTTGCTGAGGACAACTTTCTCAATCTGAATCAGTTTTTATGCTGGATTCGCACAAAGATTATTCTTGAAAGATGGAGCAGTTCCCTCTTTGTCTGGAAAAGGCGTTGTGTATGGACCACAACCGGTAAGTGTATTTTATTATTTAAGTTGGTGTGTTTAACAGTTTCTGTAACTTATTACACAAAGGGCAATGCTGTTTAGATTTGTTAACTAGATGTTAGGGCTGTGCAAAAAAACCAATGCGATTTTCATGCGCATCTTGTCAGTAAAAACGCTCCTGTGAATAAAAGTACAACTCCAGCACGTGTGTTCAGAACACGTTCAAAACGAATCCTGCCCACTTGCTAGTCCAAAACTAGCCCAATCACATTACCAGGAGGGCAGCGTGCGCTCAGCTGCTGTCGAATCACAACACAGGAACCGCTGGCCCAATCAGAACTAGTTACGTATTTCTGAAGGAGGGAATTTGTAGAACAAGGAAGTCATCAGCCCGTTTTTATGACAGTGAAAACAGCAGTATACAGATAGGTCAATCGTGTGATAAAATTTTTTTTTTTTTACACGCAAAACATGAACACATGTTATATTATACACTTTAAAGACAATCAAAGCTTCAAAAAAGCGCAAAAAACGGGACCTTTAAAAAAGTGAAATCGCAATCGACCATCACTTTGAAAATGATAATCGCGAACAGTTGTTATGCCATGTAATGTCTCTCATTAGCATAACAGGTGTAAATATAGATGCAGATATGATATACAAATTGGCATTTGTGAGACAGAGTTGCACTTCTGAGAAATGTAATTGTGTGGTTTTATTTATGAGAAAAACAGCTGCAATTATTAGTCACATTGTTGAGAAATATAGTCTTAATTGTACAATAAAGTCATAATCGTGAAGCACAAAGTTACAGTTAATTGAATTAACGTCACAATTGTAAAGCTGCAGTTATGAGAAGTAATATTGCAGAAGTGAGATGTAAAGTTATAACTGTTAAACAGTCATATCTAAAGTCATTTCTCAGTCTCATTTCTCAGTCTCTCTCTCTCACTCAGGAGGTGTTGGCTGATTGATGGCCTGGGTTGAGCCAGTATGGTAAGATGGCTCTGAGATGCTGATCAGCAGCTGTTTTCTCAGAGTGAGATAAAGGGAGAAGTTTTCCGCTTGCCCTTCAGGCAGACCAGGTGTCTCTAACTCCTCGCTGTGTCATCCCCAAATCTTGGCATCACGTTCCCAAACAGGTCCACTTCATTGATGCGCTTCCTCAGGGATGGGTCCAAATTAACGCACGCACAGTACACCGAGCATAAAAAACACCCCAAAAAATGTCGCGCAGAGCCTGGGTGTAGGACAGAACGAGAGTTTTTGCTGAATAGAAATGAGAGACGTAGTCAGAGAAAGCCAGAGAGGCACACAGGAGAGCTCCATTTGTTGAAGTGCAGGTGCACAATTTGAGTGAATGCCAAGGTGCGCTCCCCTTTTTGGTTCCATATTAACACTGTCAGCTTTTTTGGTCATATCTAAATCTTTTTTGACAATGCTGCCTGCTTTCGGTGCCTGCTGTGATTTGCTCATTTGCTGTGTCGTAAAAAGTTCACATTTGTCTAGAAACTAGAAAATTAGCCATTCATTATGGAAGTCAACACAGAAAGCTTTTAGGAAGTCGTGGTGGGTGCTTGTGCTCAACCATATATGAGTGCATCAGAAAGTGCATTTAAACTGACTTTAAAAGTTCAACTTCAGTCGGACTGAAGCAGTAATTTATGCTATTTTGCTTTAGTCCAAATTAAATTGTACCAGTTTGGGCTGCATTTCCGAGAAGCATCATAAACCTAAATAGTTTGTAGAGACCATCGGTGCCAATGCTTGTACGATCTACTTAGGCGTACAATGCTTTTGGCAAATGCAGCCCAGATAAAGACTAAACAGACTGCGATTGTGTCATCTATGAAACTTTGGAAGAACAAAACTCAAAAACTGCCTTTGCAAGAAGTTTAGTAGTTCAGTTTTTTATTTTTATTTTTTTTATAAAGAAGTGCATCTATCTATCTAATACAATACGAGAAAACAACAGAAGTTAACCGAGAGTCTCCAAAAAGTCTAATTGCTTTGGACTTTTGCAATTTTGATGATGACAGTTGGTATGGGAGGCGTATGGGCCACAGTCAAAATTGAATAAAACACAAGGCAGGAGTTGGATGACAGCTTTAAACAGGGCAAGGCCACGAGTCTTCTTTTCTGTCTGCAGGAACAAATGCAGTCCTGCACCAAACATTGGCAGCCGCAGACCACAGCTTGGAGGCAATGGGAGAAAACCAACTTCTGTCAAATGCAAGAACAAAGGAGAAAACACTCATGCCTGCACTTTACTCCTCATTATTTTGTGATTTCATAATCAAGACAATGGGATCTGATCTGCAAAACCGTGGACAGCTGGTCCGTTTCCACCACAGAGCCTGTTGGGATTTGTAGTTCTTTCTCAAAGACATGTGCGAATCCCCACCGTCCCTCCCCTCGTTCTCGATAACGGCCGACTTTTTCAGGAAACAGAAGGGGTACTCTGTTGTGCTGGGCTCTTTATTTCCTTCCTCTGTCAGATAAATAAAACATTGGGCACACTTTGAAGGGCCGGGCAAGGGGAAGTGGGGATTCAAAGGGATTGTTAAGAATCTGGGCTGTGCCCTTGCATCGTTTCCCTGTTTCGTTTGCGTGGCTCCGCTGATGCTGTATTGTGGGTCGCAGATTGCGCTGTTTTTTCCATCCCTCAAGTGAGATGTAAAAGCAAGGCACCCATCTGCCGTGCAGACTCATGGCAGCCCCTGAAAGCTCTGACGTGCGGAAAGATAAGGAGAAAGAAGAGAGGAAAAAGAAGGGGAAGATCTCTGCTCTGAACCGTCACCAGACCTCTATGGTCAAAAACTGCCACGTCGATAAAGGCCAAGAACTGCATAAAAAGTTAAATAATTCAATGCTATTTAAAATTTGTAAAGCTATTTTACTCATAGCAATCATACTATGCCCATCCGATAAGAAAAAAAATAGTCAGATTTTATCAGTCAATGAAAGTATGTTAATATCACCACCGAGTCTACTTTAGCATGACATGAAGTGGCTTTAACTGTGAAGGAGTGCATATTTTTTTAAACTGCAAAAGCGATATAATTAAATACACAGAAGTTTAACAAATAGTTACATTTGTCAAAACAAATAATCACAATAAAGCAGTTATGCTAAGCAATGTTGTTTATTAGCAAAAATGTAGGTCATATTGTAAATATAGTTGCAGTTATGATTTATAAAGTGCCATTTGTGACAAAGTTGAACTTCTGAGAAATAGTCATAATTGTGACATATAAAATTGCAGTTATGCAAAAAACTGTGTAATAAATATAGTCTTAATTGTTAGATATAGAGTGTTAATTGGGAGGTAAAAAGTTACAATTGTAAAATTGCAATTTTGAGTTATAGTCACAGTTACCAGAAATAATATAGTAATAGTGAGATGAAATCACAATTATGGGATATAAAGCCACATTTTTGAGACCATTTAATAATAAAAAATTGTTGCAATTGTGAGACATGGTTATTCAGTTCATATTGTGAGATGTAAAGCCATAATTGTAAGGTATAAAGTCACAATTGTGAGAAAGTCACAATTATTTTATTATATAAAGTTGCATTTGTGAGAAAGTTCAGAGGAATAGTGGCAATTGTGAGATATAATGTCACTATTATAAGAAATAGTCACAATTATTAGTCACAAAGTGAGTCATAATTATTAAAGAAATAGTCACAATTATTAGTCAAATTATTAAATATTAAATATATATATTATAATTATTAAATATTTAGTTTTACAGTCATAGTTGCCAGATATGAAGTTATATTTAACATAGTCATAATAATTTAAAAAATCAGTTGTGAGATATAAAGTCTGACAAACTCCATCACTGCCAATGATAATAAAAATGTCAAAAAGGGAGGTTTTAACAACATTTTTCATCTCAGCAATAAATTATATTATCTTTAAAGCTTGCAGTCCTCATTTGAACCCAAAGTTTAGTGAAGCTGCCTCTAACAGTTGGTATTCAGTTTGGGGTGTGAGGGGGTGGGACTGCTGGGCGGAGAGCAGGTTGGGCGGTACTTCCTGTTCACACCTCCCACTCTGCTGTAAGCGAGCTCAGGAGTGTCAGCACCCCCTTCCCCCACTCACAGCTGTCTGAACACACACACACACACACACACACAGGTGCTCAACTCACACCTCAAATATTCAATGACAGACAGAGACTGAAATTCTTGCAATTGCTTTCAACCTGTGTTCTCAGCACAGATTGCAAGGTGACTACATAATATTTTCATGTAGATGCATGTGTGAAGAGGCTATGTAAGTCAAATATGGGAGATAATATGAACCTGGAATATGGCAAATGTGTTAAACCTCATGAAATGTATAGTCATTTAAAACGGATTCATTACTTACCATGCCATGCTAACCAGAAACAGGCCTACTGACTAGACTGCATTATTACGGCTTAAAAAGCTAAATGTATATTCCTGTGTTCCTGTGTTCCTGTAGCTCGATTGGTAGAGCACTGCTCTATGAAGTGCAAGGTTAGGGGTTTGATTCTGGGAACACATGATATGTAAAAATTGATAGCCTGAATGCACTGTAAGTCGCTTTGGATAAAAGCGTATTCTAAATGCATAAATTTAATTTACATTTTATAATATATATAATATTCTATTCAAATATTTTATTTGGGGCTACTGCATGTCAAATTCTTTATGTAGTCTGCACATCTGAAACCATTCATTTATTGCCATTTCATACAGTAAACCAAAACAATGACTTATTTATACGTTAAATAAATTCATACATTTATACAGTAAATGTCACTTGGATAACAGCATCCAGTACAAGCATAAATGTAAATTGGTATAGCCTAAATTATTTTGCTAATAACTGTAATACACACAAAGTATTTATTTGATTCCATTTCATTTCTTTAACTGCACCACAAAATTCAGCCCATTCAGAAACAAATAAAATGTTAGAAATAGATGATACATCATAAATAATGGCCATTCATCATAACCATCATAGTTAAAAACCCCAAATCCCATTATCAAATCTGAAAAAAAGCAGTTTTGCAACTATTTGTGCAGCTAATATTATTAACAGACACAATTTAATTGAATATAAGCATTATATTCAGATATATATTTCATACAGAATGATGGTTTACTTATATTTTAGATTTGAGACCATAAATCGCGTCGCCTGCAGAGTTTATTGTGTAAATGAAAGAATGGACCTTGAAGAACAATCCACCTCTCTTCCAAGATCAGATCTTCCTTCAGGCAACGAGGACCTACTTTACAGCTAACTATAAACTCTTAAAATTCAGATTGTTGGATGAGAATTGGAAACTCTTTCCCAAAGGGAATTGTCTTCATCCATTCTGAAACTGGGAACATCCCACAAGGTCAGATCCATAGACTGAAACAGATCTGTGATACAAAGACTGACTTTGACAAGAGGGCAAAAGAAATGGAGCGAAGAATCTGTCTCAAATTACTAAGAACAGTAAGAAGTGCATATCATTGAGCCAAAAGAGACCTACTGCCGAATAAAAAATTTAAAAAACACTTACGGCCTCTTCCAACTGGACATGTTTTGTTGTCTGATACAGTAGACGAGCAATAAAAGGAAAAAAAAAATAAAGAAAATCATGAAATCAACAGAAGCATGACACCTCGAGGGACATCTTCCCGAATCCCTATAGGCTTGAACAGAGCGTCCAATATCTGAGACAAAGCGGTCCAGAGATATTTCCCATCAACAAAGAAGAAGTCCTGGATGAGCCAACTGTAGTATTATAAAATATGCTCAAACAAATACTTTAATTCAGGCAGCATTAATAAACTGCAGCACTACTCATTACACCGGGAAAAGAAAAGAAGTTAAAACGACAACAACAAAAAGACCTTTCTATTTGTCAGATTAAAAGAATCACTCAAAGTTATTGGAGTCTGCATCTTATTCAGTATTTAGGTACCTTATTCTGTGCTAATGAAGATTATACATTTATTTTTATTTTTTTGGATGTATGCCCAATAAAGGACTCATGTAACTTGTGACACAAAAATGATGGAAGGATTGTATGTATTAGATGGGCAAACATAACACCAACACAATGTCATAATTATCGTATTCAAGATTTTCTTTGAGTTGGGGGCATGCCAATTAAAAAATCATTTCAGAAGCCAGTTGGCATGGACCTTAATTAAGTTTGAATTGTGAAAGTTAACTAGAAAGTAGTCCGTACTCATTTTTGGGCACTGTGGATGAAAAAAAACTATAAAACTTGCCATAAAATTCTCATTTAGAATATATTTATAACCAGGGGCGATTCTAGGGTCTTCAATTAGGGGGATATAATATATATATATATATACCAAAAAGTGCATTATTCCACTTTATATAGCATAGATGGGTATGACATAATTGAATAAGCCAAATACAAGTCTTCATGATCTCAAACACACTTGATTACTGTACACACACAAACTTTTTACCGTTTTCATTTCTACTACAACCCTTTTCCTTAGCTCAAGTATGCAAACCGTTTTGCCACATGCACTGGAAAATGTATTAGGCCTACATTGAAGGTAAAATTTTCAAATGAAAATGGCAACAATTATTTTATAAAGTACGCGATCATATGTGCTTAATTTTCACTGGAGGAAACAGCTGTGATTTGATAAGGGATGAACGCATCGAAAACATAGGCTAAAGTAGATGAGGAACGGATTTATGTTTTTAAAACTGTACTTATGACAAAGAACAGACATGCACAGATGCAGATATTATAGCAATCTAATGTTAAATACAGGGGGGCAGGGTTACATATTTTTTTGAAGGAGCCCTGGGCGGCGCCATTGGCTAGCGGACCCCCAGCTGCTGTTAGCATTCCAATGACTCCCATTCATTTTGGCGTCACTTTGAGGTGTTTAAAGACTTCATTTGTCCATTAAGTATTTCTAAAGCAACATGAAAATCTATAAAAGGCTCCATTACCTTGTATCTTACGTTATGGTCCCGTAGAAGCAGTTTTTGTAAAAAATAGGCTCACGATTGCATCATAACCTGCGACTCTCTGTCGCACAGTAGAGAAATTACTGTATGGACAGGAGGAGAAGCTCCTCCTGCTGTTATAGGATTAAGAACTTAGAAAGGTCTTTTAACTTTATGTCCTTCAACAGTGCTTTGAAAAAAAAAAAAAAACATATATATATATATATATATATATATATATATATATATATATATATATATATAGTTCAGAAAGACAATGAGAAGTTCTCTGGTGAAATAATACTTACTGCTCATAGAGAAGAAAGAAAATGGAGGTTTTGTGAATATTACACTGCCTATCTGAGCTCAGCAGGGTTCCAGTCTGGGCCTGCGGGGAGCGAAAAAGAAACCTTGTAGTTATTGAAAAGTAATAATAAAAAGAAAAAAAACAGTGTGGCTCGGAGCCGGTTTCTTTTATATGGGCATACAGGGAGGGCCAGGCCTCACTGTGAAGATTAATGTCATTTTCAGCACACACACAGGCCTGCAGTGAAAGTGTTGCATCTCCTCTTTTCACTGCTCACACACTCACACACACAAACACACAACTTTCTCTTTCAGGAACAATTAGCTTTATTCTGGGACTGAGCTTCTGAAATGTTACTCAGTGAGGTGAACTGGTTATTATATCACAAAGACTGCAGCTGAGTCAATTATTCTATGTGAATTAGAAGAATAGACAAAGAAAGGGAGAATATGAATATGAAAATATGTTTATTTATTAAATATTATTATACTTTTAGAGGGATCTGTGTTGCCCATGGTTTGAAAAAGAGAGCTGGAGATTTGTTTTAACAACATATTTTATCTTGCAGTGTTGCATTGGAGCTACAGTAAGTCAAAATTAACCCTAAAGAAAGCAGTAAAACAGAATCTGCCATTACAATAGCAGCAGCATGGCTTTGTGAATGAATCCCAGCACATGAAGGAAAGATACCAGCCTCTTTTAGATTACATGGAGGGATGGATTGTAAAATAATGCCATAAAGTCTAGTCCACTAAACCTCTAAGAGCTGCATGCATAGAAAAAGACCATATGAACAACTGCACCTAAAACAAGGTTTTTTAATGCATCATTTGGTGAATATGAAATTAATTACTGGTAATTTTGATGGTTGTATAGACTAAACTTGGGGAACTGATTAGAATCTTCTTCTTTTTTTCATAGACATAACATTATAATAATAATTAACAATATAACAGTTTTATTGCTGTATTTTTGATCAGTTAAATGCAGCCTTGGTGAGCATAAGAGACTTTTCAGAAACTGCCCAAACGATATTACCTCCTCTTTGAATGTAAGTATATTACTTGTACTTTACCTGTAATTGATATATCTCCTAACTCTGTCAAATAATTTCTAATGATTATCTGCGACTCTTTAGAATTTGTGAGGGAAACAATGGTTTATGACAGCCAACTTGGAGGTTATATCTCAGGAACAATAATAATGATATCATTAGAAAACCAAGTCTTTACATTATACTTTAAAACATAAAAACTGTGCTTCTGTGTCCAAGCTCAAAATGATGAAGCAGGTCACCTATCCTTTCTACTAAACACTTTAAATAGAACTTGAGTAAGGCACCGAACCCCCAACTGCTCCCCGGGTGCTGCAGCATAAATAAACTACAGCCCTTCCTTTTTATTATACATTGTAAAACAGTGTTTTTTCAAAAGTGCCAATCATTACCGATTATAATGGCTCAACTATTTTTTTTTTTTTTTTTTTTTTTTTGCATTGTGATAAACCTGCCTGACTGACAGAAAATGCACAAAGGCCAGCAAAGATCGGATCTCGTGATTTGTTTTAGTGTGATGCGCACCTGACCGTCAGTGAAAGGATTACCGGGCGTCCAAAGCTGAGACTATCTAAAACAGAAATATCTATAAAGTAAACCGAATGCTTAATAAACTTGGAGTGGCTTATTGCACACTTTTCTGTTCCAGACAGAAGAGCCAGATGGAGCTCTGTACAAACTGTACAAATGCTACACCCTTTGGGACTACTGCCCAAACACATACACCTTTTTTTGGGCAGGTGCTGGTGGAGTTGCTGCCCCTGTACTCTCTCCTGCCGGGGGTTTCTACAACCCCTCCACATGAGGAGCTGGTCACAATGCCAGCGCGGCCCACCTGGGAGAAGACAACCCTGTGGCACCTGATGGGGCAGCGTCAGTGTCACACCAGGCCCGAGGCGCTCACCCCTGACGAGAACACAATGGCATGCAGCCTGCCGGCAGACACGGGCAGGTACAGATAATATTGTTAATCGTGCAGAATGGCAAACAGGCCTCTCAGGACAAAGAGGGATGGTGGCGCAGTGATTGGAGAATATCCCCTCTTCTATTTTTTCCCCCTTTCTCGCCGTTTAAGCACAGAAAATTTCATTTCGCTATTTTCCACCTCACAGCGTTTATCAGCCAAGGTGTTTGGTTCTGATATACTGGAATTGAGAGTTTCGCCTTTTACAGCAGGGAATGAATCACAGAAAAATACGCACCCCCCTCCCCCTCACCGATTCTCACCCCCCTCTCATTTCTAATCTAACTCAGGCAACAATGAGTGCACATTGCTCCAAAATCTCGACATTGTTTCACTTCTGTTTCCATTCGTCTGGATACTCGCAGATATTCTACAGGAGTGCTTTGTAAAATGAGATAAGCACATTTCTTTCCCCTACAAGCATGTTTAATTTCTCATATATTTTAAAGAGGCTAAATGGCCCCATCTGGGTTTGCAGAGCATCATCTACTTATGTTTCATATTTTGTGACGCATCCCATTAGCATTGCATTAAAAAAAAAGAAAAGAAAGCTTCTTTTTCTAATCGTTTTATGCACATAATAAATAGATGTCTGTATCCTCAGTGGTGATTCACAAAGCAATGTGGGGAAAAAAAAACAAAAAAACAAAGGGATTATGGGTTAGATCAACTTCTGTAAACTGTGTTAAAATGGTTTTCCAGAAAGACATAAATTAGATGCTTACCTTAACAACTTCAAGCAGAGAAGCTCCTTTCATAAGACTACAAATAATCAAGGTCATAAGGTAAATGTGGAGTCAAATTATTATTACTTGCACACAAATAAGAAGGGCATTTTTGGAGATCTCTCTATGCTTAATTGAAAGAAGTTGAGTTTATAAATGGGATTTGATGAAAAGAGTCGCAGAAGAGGCGTTTAAGTGTTAATGGGTTAGTGGTAAAAAAAAAAAAAAGTGTACCTTTGATAGGCTATGTGTCTTGTTGGCTTTGGTATCAAAGCTCATTTCCACCTCAAAGTAAACATTATAAAATAAAGTTTAAAATATGAAATAAAAGTTAAATTTTTCAAGGATGTAATGCAGACAAAAACTGCAAGTAGAGAAATTTTCATTAAATGATAAGGTGACTTTTGCAGATGGTAGAATTAATTAATTTATTTTTTACTTGTGCAAAAAGCAGATCTTTTAAGATCCCTGCGCACTAAAGTTAAAAAAAAAAAGAAAAGAAAAAAAAAGAAAATTTCAAAACTGTGGTAGGTTTTGTTGCAAGGGTCACAACAGGGTCTTTTTGATGTTAATGGGTTGGCAATATAAGAAAAGTGTGTGTTTAATATATGTCTTTGTGACTGTTGTTATTGAATCCCATGTCCACCTCAGGGTAAAAAAAAAAAAAAATTGTATAATTAAAAGTCACACTGGAAGGGTCACAGTTATAAGCAACAAAATCACATCTGCATAATGTATTTACAGTGTGAGATATAGTATCAAAAGGGCAGTTATGATAAATAAAGTTGCAATTACGTTCTATACCTTCTATAACTTCTATACCTTATTCATATGTACATTATACATACATACGAAGCTACTGAGATAATGCTAATTCATTTTTGCCTAGTTATTTTCTATCCACAAATTACAGCAATATGATCTTCCATTTAACTTATATTGTATCCTCTAAAACACTGAATGGTTTTTTCATACTGACTGAAGCTTAATTTTATCAACATCCTTCACTAATTCCTTTAAAAGGGTTCCCCTGCAGCTCTTGGAAACTCAAACTGAGGTCGGCTCTTTTGGGCCTTATTCTGTCAGAGCTGGACGGTATGGACTGACGTTCCTGCTGCTGGCAGACACATGGGCCACAGATTGAGTGACAGCAGCAGCAGTCCTGGTACATCTGGGGTGTGATTGGAGCAGGGAGCTGAGCAGAGGATGTGTCACAGACGGCACTGCATCACAGAGCCCCACTCTTTTACACCTGACAGCATCCATATTCATGCGCCCGGACTCCATCTTTTGCCAGACGTGGCAAGTGTAGCCTGCACTCCTCAATCAAAGATAAAGGCATGCTCAGTAAAAGGGTGGAATCCGTTCTGCAGATGGCTGTGTTGCTGTGATATTTTAGGTGTGAAGAAGAGAAAGGTTTTCTTTTCATGACAGACTCAGAGTTTTGAAGGTATTTTCCTCAGAACTGAGTTATGAATAGATGAGTGTACTGCAAAGATCTTGCATTTTAAACCTGCTGTGTGTATTTTTTTCTGATGTTAAAATTCTTTCTCCTGTTTCAGCTTAAGGCCCAGGTGTACTTCACACATGTAGTACCACATAGTGGACTCGTTCTGTTTCAAAATTCCCCTTGTGCTTGCACAGAGATACATGGACAGTCCTGATTATGTAAATTATTTCATATTGACAGTACGCAGACACCAAAGAATATATTGGACTTTAATGTAAGAAAGCTACTGTATTAATAAGTTATACACTGTGATGCCATCAACATTGCTTACTGTTTCATTGAGTGGTCAATATTGGATTAATATTGCTCTTGCGCTGAAACTCCAAATACGTCTTGCTAACGAAACCCGGGAAATGCATATAGCGGTAGCTGGATAAACAGAAGATTTAACTGCTTTTATTGATTCAACGTGACTAATAAACACTGACATTATGAAGTAAGTTTGGAGTAAAAATGTCTAATTAAATGTGGTATTTTCACGTGCTTTCAGGTGGAGCAGCATTTCATTACACAGAGCCGTAGTTCATAGAGAAGCTATGCAAACAGCTTTTATTATCGCAAATGATTTCTTAAATTTCATGATCGCACAAAATTTTTTTTTTTTGTAGAACTTGTCAGTGAACTATGGCTCTGTGTAATAAATGCTGCTCCATCTGAAATCACATTATAATGATTTACTGCTGATTACAAAACTGGCTTTACTAACAAGATGTGCATGACAATCGAATTCGATTAATTGTGCAGCCCTAGTAAAAATGCAGTAAATGTTTTCTAGAGAGTTCAGCATGTTATGCTCATTTCATATGCAAAGATGATCATAGTAGTAGTAGCCAATAGTGGGCATTTACACTGAAGTCTCACAGCAAATCAGAGGATCAAATTCAGGGTTGAAAGGACAACCGCATACACCTTAAAAATACATAAAAGTGCATTTCTTGACCTTATTAAATAATGCGCTTCTGACTAATTGCTCTGGATTTCAAATGGAATAAGTGTATTTCAAATGTGTAGAGATGACAACTGTCCCTATGATATCAAGAGCAATTAATGACAGACAGAAGTAAAATGTTGTGTTTGGATACTCTATAATATTCACTATAGTTTCACATTTGCTAGAACAGACATCAGATGGCTCTGCAATCTCGACGCTTTTGCGTTGCCACATTACCCATCTCTGACAAATACACAAGGCTAACAAGCCTACCAAACAAAGCAAGATGAGGAGTAAGGACCGCCATAGCACGTCTGCGTTGACCTTAAAATGAAGAGCTTGATGCAACATCTGGTTCATCAGCTGGATCCTATGCATCAACGGGCAGAGGGACACACTGGGACAGGTTTGGCGGCTGCCTTTGACAGCAACAGTTAATTTCCAACATAATCAATTTATGTGGAGGTCCATAATAACCATCTGTGTGTTGCAGTGGAGACTGAATTTCCGAGGAATGACGCGTTTCTTTTCAAATGTCTCGGCCAGGAGAAAGACAAGTCCAGCTTCGCCATATGGAACTATACACTCTTTGTGTGGGCTTTTCTATATGCGAAACTACCCGCCCGATGCCTGTGTCAACAGCTTGTGTTTTCATACAACAAATTTAACAGATGCAGCCAGAAGTCCTCAAAATATTCTTGTTTTATAGTGCTACGCAATTTGAAGGCAAAAACAGAAACACCTCGCTAGTGTGGCTGTGGCCTCTAACAAGGTTACTCCTTATGGCAACTTGTGACACGCACCCTCTCCCTCACCTTTGATGTCAAAATGTAGCCAGGAACGTGCCACTCACACAATTATGGATTCACCTCCCTGAGCCAATTACACCAGGCCTGTCATGGCTGAATGCGAAGAGCAGCTCATGTACAGACACGGACAGACCCGGCTGTGCGATACGGGGTATGAAAACTGAATCCCACTTACTGCCCTCTGACCCCAGCACATGCTATTAAAATGGCAGGCATAGCAGGGGTAACGGCTAACATCCGTGCATAACTTCGACCTTTACCAGATATCCAAGGATGAATAAGAACTTGCCTTGTATGATCTTTTGGGAAACTATGCTATAAGAATGCAACCAGGATTCGGTGCATTTCCTAACCATTTCCTGTGCTTGAATCTACAGTGCAGTAAAGAAAGAAATTACATTTTATCCACATACATTAACAAACTCACTGTGTCCAGAGTAGACTGCATTAAACTTACTTCATGGCTTGGTTTGCCAAAGTTTGTACAGCTAGGTCTGTTTGTGGGAAAATGTATTCTATTTATTTATTAAAGAAAAAATCAATTAAGTTTATAATAAATGAAGGTCAGTTTCATAAAGACCAACGAGTTTGATTCAAAGCCTGCATTTTTTTGAGATTACTGTCTGATTTCTGGAACGGAGCAAACAGAACTCCATTAACTATCCATTCTGGATGCCTATCTTAATTACAGTACATGTGCCAAACACCTTGTTATCACAGTTAAAGGAATTTGTCAAACAAAAGGAGGTTTCTATGTGCCCAAATGTTCAGTAAGCTTTAAAGCTTGACCGACAAAATGGCAGATAGCAACAAGGCTTCTCAGCACAGTGATTTTTGATTGGCTATTACGGCTGTCAGTCATCTGTTGAAAGGTAAATTGCAACTTTGTTTCTCATAATTGTGACTTTGTATATCACAATTTAGACTTTGTTTTCTTATAACCACATTTATTTATCACAATTGTGATTTGGTAATGAGATGGTCCTCAGAACATAAGATCCAGGAAGCGTGTATGGATCCAGATCCAGCTCCTCCCACCTTACATATACTGTACCTAAACCTAGCCGTCTCCACCCCCTGATCCCTAAACCCACCCATCTCCACCCAATAAACCTATCCATCTCCAGCCATAAACTTACTTTGAGAGACACCGGATTGACCTCTTTTCATTATCATCAAAGGCAATTTTGGTCATCTTTAGAACAGTGGCCTAATTGAACCTTGGCTAAGCTCAGCCTTAAACACAGTCAGGACTAATCCTACTTTAACAACTGTTGCCGTTTCACCATTTTCTCATCTCAGTGCCTTTTGCTCTTTTCTAATGCAATTGCGTGGAGCATTTGTATTTTGTAAACTAAATTTTATAGAAATTATGTTACAATATGTTACATTTATTTAACAAATTAGGTGCTGTAGAAATGCTAGGAACAGCTCTTTTACATTAACACATAAAATTGCTTTAAAATAAGACTTCTCACTTTTCGTTTGATTGATTTATAGTCTTTGAAGATATCCAATCCTGTTTCTGCATATAATTATTTTATTAAAGAATAACAGTGAGTAAAAATAAAGTTCTTTGCAATGTCATATTTAATTTAATTAAGCCCCAATAAGAATAATCTCCGATTTTTACAACGCTATTCACAAAAATGTAAAATTGATTCCTACAGGATATCCTGTAAAAGTCTGCTACAGAAACCAAGAAGTAGGGTGCTCAGTGAAGGGCCAGATATGATTGAATTGTCCAGCTCAGCATTGTACAGGCAAGTTCAATTATTTTGAAAACTAACACATGCTCATAAGGACCTTGATGAACTCAGAAATGTTGTAGTGATGCTAACTTCCACTAGGTCTGGCAAGGTTTTTTTTCTTTTTATTCCAACCTGCAAAGAAACCAAAGTTGGAGCAAGAGAGCAATAGCACATGTTCTCAGCATGGCCAAACAATAACTGACACCTGCTTATGAAAACTTATGGTATTTTAATTCCTGCTTCCCATATATGAGCTATCCTACAAACTTGCTAAATGACTGACCGGCTGCAAATACATTAAATTCATCTGATTGCTAAACCAACAATCTGACTGCAGCCAGCTAATTCACTAATTCTGTGATCCATCAGGAAATAATTATATTTTCTGAGTGCCATTTCATAAAAAAATAACTTGCTGCACCTATGTTACTTTCTATAGTTAGGGGACAGTGGCGATTTTGTGCATTTTTGCCAAATGTGACACATGGAGTGCCGTGTGTCCTTGTGAAACCTGCAAACACACATTCCCTTTTCCTCTAATTGACATGCGAAGAATCCCAGCAGCTGGGAGGCTTTCTGTGAGCCCCGGCGCAACCCTGGCCACCTGGACATAATAGCCATCAGCTGCCACCATCACCAGAACACTTTGTCGGCACCGCATTACAATATCCCCCCACTTTATTTATCTCACAAGGACTGCTGCCATTGTCTGTTCTCTTCTGGCTGGGATGAAAGAGAAGAGAGACAGACTTCCGATAAGCAAGATGCTTTTCTGAAAGTTTGATTACTTGCGTACCAGCTGAACGAATTTGAATGCGAGATTCTCCATATCAGATTCTACATGCATCATACACTGTCGCTCATAAATCTAATATTACATCCAGAGGAATTACGGTCTCTGTTTGTGTGAAATCATATTGATTTCCTCTTTCTCATCTGGCATTTAGAACCTGACACATTTCCTCCTCATCTTTAATTCAGGAATCACTTTCGCTCTATGCTTTCCAATCGCAATCCTTTGATTCTTCTCCTACTTCTCAATTCTTTATGGAGCTCTGCATTTCAAAGAGTTTGCGTTCTTTTTCAGAGGCACAGCGCAGGCCAAGTCTTCGAATGAGACTGCCCATCTGAGGTTATCTGGTTTCAGCAGGGGTTTGCTCATATCCAATTCAGGTCGTCCTCAACTGCACACGGGACATAAAAGCCAGCATGGGCACATCTTGTGATCCCAGTAAGCCTAGCTGTTAAAAGGCTTGATCAGTCGGGCATCCACCTGGACTGCCTGACCCTGGCATGAGTGCCAGAGAGGCATATAAATGCCAAAGAAGAAAACATGAGGAGAAAACATGTGCATGAGTTCAGTACTTAGTGTGGAGGAAACGCAAGATATGCTTTCATGTTAGAGTTGTCCATGGTAAAGATAAGGATATATATACCGGGTTTTAATAAATGATATCACGACACCCTGACAATTGTTTCAAGTTTATTTGTATAGCGCTTTTTACAAAATAAATCGTTACAAAGCAAACAATTGTCATTTAAACATGAAAAACATTCATTATTTGCACCATTGTATGTATTAATTGGATCATTAATATATACACAAATTTTCAAAATAAATTACTAGAGTGTCTGACAAAAAAAGTTCAAAGAAACTTCATGTCATTGACTGTTTTACACAGACCAGCATCTTAAAGAATTCTTGAAAGAACCTTGAAAGATCTCTGCACTTGACTTGCTTCTTCAATAACCTTATTGTTGGTAGATTTTTTTTTTTTTCTATTGCATATGATGGTCTCTCTGTATACCTTAAACATGTGTTGCCCTAGAGGCCATGATGTGCTGAGCACATCTGGCTGGAGCAATGCCTGAATGGGATTTGCCTGGGGTGGGATACCAGCTGGGGGTACACATATGAAGCCGAGCTGTGGAAATGCTTTGTGTATTATGAATAAGGACTTTAATGGAGACACTGACAGCTGTACTTCTCTTGCGCACAAGGCCATGCACTTTTCTACGTTTGGAACAGCTGAGCATACAAATCAGATGGATGAAAAGGGTGTAGTGACGTTTGCTCTCGATATTTCATGCGCAAGTGTAGTGAAAAGTGCAGAACATTTTAAAAAGCTGGTCCTACTGGTAAAACATAAGATAATGGAATAAAAATAAACAAATAAAACCCTGTAACATATGCAGATGTGTTTTTTGAGTGAAGTAATCAAAATACACTTTATAATAGTTAGTCTACTGTAGTGTGTTTGAAAATTATCAATTACCACTACTGTGTAGATTTGACAGCTAAAGTATTTTATTTTCATATTCAATTTTTTGATGCCAAGGACCCTTACATGATAGCTTATTTGTGGATATATATAAAGGAAGTTATATTTTTTCATGTAAACCCATTTATACTATGTGTAGAATATACAATAGATAGATAGATATTTTAGAATATATTATAGATAGATAGATAGATAGATAGATAGATAGATAGATAGATAGATAGATAGATAGATAGATAGATAGATAGATAGATAGATAGATAGATAGATAGATAGATAGAAGATAGCTATTATAGAATATACAGGTCCTTGTAAAAAATTAGCATATTGTGATAAAGTTCATTCTTTTCCATAATGTAATGATAAAAATTAAACTTTCATATATTCTAGATTCATTGCACACCTACTGAAATATTTCAGGTCTTTTATTGTTTTAATACTGATGATTTTGGCATACATATATATAGTTTATAAACCCCTGTGGTCACAACCTTTATTTTCCACATACTGTACATTATTTTTTTCTCCTCTATGCCCCGCCTTTCTGAAACACATTGTTTTTTTTTACAAAGCTCTTCATTCTGAAAAGCAAGGTATGCTCTGATTGGAAATTTTATGCCCCTTGCCATACTGTGATGCATGTCCCGGTCAGAACACTAGTGCTACAAGACAAAAGCAATAAAACCTATTACAAATGAGCCATTGGTTGCATCAAGTGGGAACATAATTATGGATTATAATGCCTTACCTTATACTGTGTTTTTACGAATTGCATTGCATCGTGCTGTTTAAACATAAAATGACAAACAATAAACGCTACTCTATACCAGTGGTTCTCAATCTCAGTCCTCGCACCCCCAACTCTGCATATTATGTCTTTCTTTATCACACCTAAGTGTGACATCATGTAAATAAATACATTTGCAATTCACGTCTTGCACACTTCAATGCACTTCGAATGAAACATATACGTTTGCTTAGAACTAAAATCATGGCATCCTCTGATATCCACTCCGCAGGGCACTTACGGTCGAATAGAACAAACATCTGAAGCGATAAGAGAAACATAGAAAATGTGCAGAGCAGGGGGGCGCGAGGACTGGAATTGAGAACCGCTGATCTACACTGCTCAAAACTCTCATTTGAATCATCAGTGGCAAATCCTTTACATATGTAAACGTACTTACAGACTGTGAATCAGAACAGCCGGCATTGTAGTCTTCTCTCCAAGGATCAGAAAACAGTTCTCCATAAAATGTGCTGCATACATCTGAATATTTGGGATGAACTGTTCTGGAACAGTGTTGTAAATACTACTTAACCACTGATTTCTAGTTGTGTCTGTCCTCTTTTGGAATGTCAAACAGAGTATTTTTGCCACAAAACAGCGTCTCCACGACATGGTGCCGGCGGCAACAGTGAGAATAATAAATTACGCTCTCTTTCTTTGCGTGAACATATGGGCGGTGTTATGCAAATCTTCCCACATCATGACATAGACATGTGGGGGCGTTTTAAACGAGGCATTTTAGGAGGCTGTGGACGAGTCTTAAATTTTACAAAGAATATATCTTTGTGTTTGAGTATATCTTTAGTCTTTGCAACTTTACAGATCTTCTTTATGAACCAAGTGCTTGAAACACTCCCTTTTGAGATCATCACTGGCACATAAGCACTAAAAGACAAAGTTTAACATGGAGGGCCCTATTTTAACGATTTGAAACGCAAGTGTCAAAGCGCGAAGCGCAAGTAACTTTGTGGGCGGGTCTCGGCGCTGTTGCTATTTTCCCGGCGGGATAAATGGCTCTTGCGCCCGGCGCAAATTTAAAATGGGTTGGTCTGAAGTAGCTTCATTATTCATAGGTGTGGTTTGGGCGTAACGTGAAATAAACCAATCAGAGCGTCATCCAACATTCCCTTTAAAAGCAGGTGCGCAAGTTCCATTATGGATTGCTATTATTATGGCGTATTTACCAGGCGCACGCCAGGAGCGGTTCACAGCCGAGGAGACTGATGTTCTTGTAAGAGCAGTGAAAGACAGAGAAGTTGTGTTGTATGGGGATGGAGAAACCCACCCAAAATTGCGTCGGTTAAACAGGCATGGGAGGAAATAGCCACAATTGTTTCATCGATTTTTTTCCTGGTTCTTGACGAACAAACATATTTGTCAGATGTCCTTACATAGCCTATATGTCTTGCCACTATTGGGCAAACAGGTCTGATCCTTAATTACTACAATTAGCCTGAATAATTTGTAAGCTAGATTTATGCCTATTTTTTCACATCTTCGTGGCACACCACAATGATTTCCGTCATCTCATGTGTTAATATTTTTTTTTAGTGTAACAGTTTATGATTTGCAAAAATAACTGTTGCATCTGTGTAGATTACATGAGCAAAGTGTATGCGCGTTGTGCACGCTATACATTATGGTCAAGCATGCGCCCTTAAAATAGCATAATGAACAACGGGCAACGCGCCACTGACTTTAGACTAGGTTTTTTCTGGTCAATGGCGCAATTGTTTAATGGAACAGCAAAATAGCACCAGGATTGTTTGCGCCGGAACACGCCTCCTTTTTTGCGCTGAACCGCCCAGGAGCGCAAGTTCATTCACTAGTTTAGCGACGTGCTTCTGTGGAGGGAAAAGCGCGCTTTGCGCGGGTGCAAAATAGGAATGACACATGCGTCGGTGTACAAAGTCAATTGCGCTGGGGTGCAAGATAGGGCCCTAAATGTAATTAGTTTTCCTCATTAACACAAATATATATTGTTATGTAGTTTTATATAGTTTTATCTAGTTATAAGCTGTACAAGAAGCCATGTGGTCATATGGGGTTGTACTTTGGTCTGCATTTTTTTGCTGCTTCGGGCTCTCAAAATAATACAATCTGTAAGTATGGAGACCCTACTATGAGCGGTGAAACGAGAACCTCTGAAGAATAAAGAATATGATAATGAATAAAGATAACCAGTGTTTAACTAAGGGAATAGCATGAGCAAAAATTAACTAAATATTAATTAACAAGATTGATGAACAAAAAAAAATGAAACAATGGCATTGAAAAAGGTTGCTCTATGGTTTCCAAGGGGAAGACTTCCTAATCTTAACCAAAAGAACTCACAATAAGATCTGAATAATCTATGTATAGTGAACGCATGGCAACATGAGGCGCGCTACCCGCCGCTAATAAGAGCCCACAGACACGAAGAGGCAGCCGGCATTTGCTGTGTTTGAGGAATTTGGGATTTGATAATTTCCTGTTCTCTGAAAGGGATGGCAGCACCTGGTCGGCACAGCTGTACTTCATTTGGAGAGCAATTTGAACAGCGGAGAGGGAGGCAAGAGGAGCGCCTGCCTTGTCATTAAGGGCTGTAGAATGGCCTCTGTTTGTTAGACACATGGCACAGAGTTAATGCTTTTGAATGGGGAGACGGTCGCTGTTGATGCTGCTGTGAATTTCTCCTAAGTGCTGGCAACATCTAAAAGCCACTCCAACAAAAAGAGAAAAGTCACATTTCCAATTTTTTCTTGTAAGCAAATGTTTAGACGTTAATTATGAAATAATGTTACACGTGAAAATAGGTTTTCAACTGTAGTTTTTTTTTTATTGCCAACCGCACTGCGTGTTTTGTCTCTTTCTCTCTCTCCACTTTGAAGCAGGCCTACAGACATGCACAAAAAAAGCTCACAGCATTGATCAGAAGCGAAACTCGCCTTTTCTCCCAATGACAAAAATGAGGGGAAAACGAACTCAAAGCTGCACCAGGACAGAAATCCAGTCAATTCGGTGGTTAGCTTCCAGTCTCTCAGTATATGATGTAACTGACTTTGACGTGCACATGTGCATGGTGGCGGGGGGAGGCAAAGTACGATCAAAGGGGAGCGCTTTATTGCCACATCAGAGCTCCCCACTGCATTTTGTATTCTACCAATCTGTCCGAACAGTCTGACAAATTCCTGTGATAGGGAGTTAAGTTATTTCCTCCTCTTTCATACAGCCACTGATGGACCAGAAGTACTAAAGTGCAGCGTGAAAACACAGACCCACAAAGGTGAAAAGAGCTCCTGCAATACTGAGAGATTTCGGAGGAAAGTAGCAGCCTGAGAGAGAGAAAAAAAGAGATGGTGTAAGTTTAGAAAAAGTTGGATTTTAAAAGACAATAAAAGAGATTTCTGAAAAAAGAAGTGTCATATTTAATGTTAGGTGAAGTATTTTTAAATTTCTCTGATTTGCTTGTGTACTGCAATTATTAATTTTTTCAGCTTTAACACATACATTTAATTTAAGGTTTACATTTTGTTTCATATTTTAAAACAAGACTTTTTAGAATGATCTTTAGATATATTTTGCTGAAAAGTGAGACAAAATACAGATATTTTTTTTGAAAATAATGTGACTTGAAGCTGAACTTTGATATGCATAACCTACAGGAAAGGCATATAAATGTTGTACAATTGTTGTACAATATGGTTAAAGTAATTAGATTAACAAGTAATACGAATTCACCAACAATCCCCCTATGTACCATTGGACTCTCAAACCATTGGTTGCAACAATGATGCTGCATTTGGATGATCATGTAAGCAGAGTAATGTTTTGGATGGTACCAAAACATAGAACTTAACATACAAATTAACTTACAGTTTCTCTACAATCAATTTTATTTATTTTTATTTTTTTTACACAGAAAGGCTACAAATCCACAACTGTTGTTTGCAAATCATAGAAAATGCTGGGTTTTATACACACATGCAGCTGGTCTTTACAGATAATAGCATTGGGACATCATGGATCCTCATCATGGGATTGCAGCCCCCTGAGGAAGCCAGTACAGCATGCTCATTGTTAATGGGGATGTTAGTGTGTCTGCAGACAGTGATCAGAGTCTGACAGAGAAGGGGGAGTTTACACCTGCCAGGTGGAGAAGTGTTGTAAAGCTACATCACCAGCATCCATGAGCCCCGCAATGCTGTACTCCACAGATGAAATAGACATAGAGCCAATTGCTTACATCTGCATTGTATTACTGGAGACACACATGCATCATCAATAACCTCTTCTGCGTATCCATAACCATTTCCTTGCAGGTATCAGACTATAAAGGGATAGTTCACTTAAAAATATGAATTCTTCATCATGTACTCACCCTCATGTGGGTTAAAACTAATGTAACTTTCTACTTTTGAATACAAAAGGAGTTAGCTAAAAGAACGACCAGATTGCTATTTTCCACATAATTGAGGTGAATAGCAGTGTCAAGCATCATAAAGGCCAAAAAAGTATCATAAAAGTAATCTATTTCATTGTTCCAATCATGTTCCTTGAACACATTAACAGTACACCTTTTGAGCTCTTCCTTATCAAACACAACTCAGCTCATTAGTTGAGACTGGATGGATCAGATAATGGAGACATCCAAATTGTGCACTGGCCTGTTCATCCAGGAACCGGCTGGTTATAAATTCTTGTGCTCTGTATTCAAGTCTTCTAAGGAAGAAATGGCTCCATGTGGACTCAAGTTGACTCATGACCTTGCTTATGTGCATTTTGTGAAGTCCAGAAGGCCACAGGTGTCATATTTTTCATTTTAAAGTGTTCGCAAGTCCCTTGTTGGCAACCTCTATTTGCCCTTTGGTTGAGCCTGCATAACTGGTCTTACTTGCACCTCTCCATGTGGGATATAACCAGCTAATCTTGCTAACAAGGTCACTAATGACTACAGGCTCTAACGTCAGTTGCTAGTGCCCCCTGTGAGGGCAGTAGGTAGTAGGTTTACCTTAGTCTCGCTTAGCCAATGGCAGCTTTTATTGTCCAAGGGCCCCCACCCCCAATGACACCGTTTGACTGGCATGTCAAACAACCAATCAGTTTGTTTCATTCATCGTCACGTTTCGAGGTGTGGGAAATGTTTCCACAATAACAGACCGGTGTGTAAAACTCTCAGACATATTTTAAGATTCTATGCCACCACAAGCTTTAAATATTTTACATACTTTTGAAAAGTTTGGTTCATGATATATACCTTGACTAGAATGAGAGTTGTTCTGGGTAAAACCATTGCTAAATGTATAAAAGTAAAGTTCTGTTTGCATAAAGCTGAAACTGCATTGTGAACATAATAAGGTAGCTGTCTTGATTTTTGGTTGAAGTGTCCCTTAAGTTTTACCAGTGAACTTGCTCACAGCGTTCTTCAGCTCTTCAGTAACTTCAGTGTGTTTAAGTGGTGAGGTGTACACAGACCGGGTAGGCATTGAGAGGTACAAAGGAGATGGAGTTTTGGGTCACAGAGGGCGTTTGGCTGCTCTCCTCCCTCCTGTCAGATACTAGCACCCAGACCGTGGATGTATATGTGTGTGTGTCATGGCCGCGGCCCGTCTGCAGCAGATGCGAGGCCCTCATGTCAGAATCAGGCAATGGCACGGTGGCGCTGCGGAGCCCGATCATACCTCATTGAGCCGTTTCCCCCTTAGCAGATGGCGCGCTGCTGCGGGCGCTCCTCTTCCCGATAATTACCAGCCTTCGCCACAGATGGAAACGTCAGTCAGCCCTCACAGGTCCCGGTTCCTGCCATTGCCTCCATCCACCGCCCCTCTCTACCTAGGCAAGGCACTGCCAACCCTCACCATGTGTTTTGTGACTGCTGACTAGGCAGGCAACAAAAAGGCGCCTCATGAATATGTATGTGGAGATTGTAGGTACGCTGAGAGGCCTCCGTGTGCTTAAGCAATTTGGACCCGGCTTACTTTTTTGGTCTCTTCAGCTCTTCAACGATGCTCAGCCGTTTAGGCTAACATGAACAGAGCAAAACAA